>NW_017308754.1:3788-72793 GCF_000935625.1 Nanorana parkeri | reverse complement strand
ATATAAAATATTGCCTTTGAATAAAAACCTTTTTTTTTTCACCTTTTTGTTACATCTCAGTGTTGCTGATCTCCTGCAACCACTTCCTGTCTACATGCACTCCAGAGATGGCAGCATGGCATTTCCCAATGGTGACAACACTGGAATATGCCTGTGTCCGTATGCCCACTTGTTGTCTCCCTCAAGAGGGTGTTTGATAGGATGACAACACAAGAGAACATGGTAGACAGGGACAGGACATTGTCACTCCAGAACAGGAAGTGCTGTACAAGGACTTGAGTAGCAAATTATAAAATGTTGAAAATTACCTTGTAAAATGACGTTATTTGTTGAAGCACAACAATTTGGTGATTTGGGTTTGCATATAGGGATGTAAGGACTAAGCCACACCTCTGCGTCATATGCATTACCTATGGGCTGACGGTGTCAACAGCACACTAGGTCTTGATCGCTGTAAGGCGTGCTGGGGATACCTTTTGGCTACCACAGTGTCCACAGCCCCTGCTTTTCTGTATTCTGCATCCCATAATGGCTGTTCTTGTGCCGCAGATGGGCCCAGGGCTACCAATGTAACAGAACACCCCCAGCCCCCCCCCCCCCTACCAGCCTACTGTAGGCATGTCTCACAAGGTGAAGGAAAAAATATCTTCTGCAAAATGTGCAGTTGGAGAATCTATATAGGCAAAAGGATTATTGAAACTATGAAACAGCCAGCAAGTAAAATTAACCCCAAAAATATATATAAACTGAAAAATAGCTAACTAGTGCCCTGAAAATACATAATAGATTACATTTTATCAATATTGAGAGGTGGTATCCAGGCATTCCTTACCCCCAGACCTCCCTTACCCACACACCTTTCTTACTCCCAGACCTCCCTTACCCACATACGTTTCTTACCCCTTGCCTCCTTTACCCACATCAATTTCTTACCCCCAGACCTCCCTTATCTACATACCTTTCTTACCCCCAGACCTCCCATACCCCTAGACCTCCCTTATCTACATACCTTTCTTACCCCCATACCCCTAGACCTTCCTTACCCACATACCTTTCTTACTCCTAGACCTCCCTTACCCACATACCTTTCTTACCCACAGACCTCCCTTACCCACATACCTTTCTTACCCACAGACCTCCCTTACCCACATACCTTTCTTACCCCCAGACCTCCCTTATCTACATACCTTTCTTACCCCCAGACCTCCCATACCCCTAGACCTCCCTTATCTACATACCTTTCTTACCCCCATACCCCTAGACCTTCCTTACCCACATACCTTTCTTACTCCTAGACCTCCCTTACCCACATACCTTTCTTACCCACAGACCTCCCTTACCCACATACCTTTCTTACCCACAGACCTCCCTTACCCACATACCTTTCTTACCCCCAGACCTCCCTTATCTACATACCTTTCTTAACCCCAGACCTCCCATACCCCTAGACCTTCCTTACCCACATACCTTTCTTACTCCTAGACCTCCCTTACCCACATACCTTTCTTACTCCTAGACCTCCCTTACCCACATACCTTTCTTACCCACAGACCTCTCTTACCCACATACCTTTCTTACCCCCAGACCTCCCTTACCCACATACCTTTCTTACCCCTTGCCTCCTTTACCGACATACCTTTATTACCCCCAGACCTCCCTTATCTACATACCTTTCTTACCCCCAAACCTCCCATACCCCTAGACCTGCCTTATCTACATACCTTTCTTACCCCCAGACCTCCCTTATTTACATACCTTTCTTACCCCCAGACCTCCCATACCCCTAGACCTTCCTTACCCACATACCTTTCTTACCCCTAGACCTTTCTTACCCCCAGAACTCCCTTTCCTCCAGACCTTTCTTACCCCCAGACCTCCCATACCCCTAGACCTTCCTTACCCACATACCTTTCTTACCCCTAGACCTTTCTTACCCCCAGAACTCCCTTTCCTCCAGACCTTTCTTACCCCCAGACCTCCCATACCCCTAGACCTTCCTTACCCCTAGACCTTCCTTTCCTCCGGACTCTCCCTCCCCCAGACCTCCCTTACCCCTAGACCTTCCTTACCCACACATCTTTCTTAACCCCAGACCTCCCTTTCTTCCAGACCTTTTTTACAGCCAGAACTCTCTTTCCCCTCTAGATCATGTCTCAGCTTTTCTTTTTTTTTTTGTCTGTAGTCAGGGACTGCTTTTTTTTTTTTTACCCCCTGTGACAAAATCACCAGGCTCATGAAGGGGTCACATCCTACTGACTAAGACACCTCCACCAGAACTACATATCCAAGAGCCCTTTCCCTAAACGGCAGGCTCTTGGAAGTCAAGGAAGTAGCATTGTTTTGCTGGTAAATAAATTAATGTACTGTATGTGGATAGGGGGGGTTAGGCGGAGTTCTGCTATCTAGCAGGGCAAACTCAGGCAGGGCTGACAACAATGCTTGGATTCCTGTGCAGCAGAGGCAGTGTTGTCAGCCAACAACAGGAAGTTATGAGCTCTCTAAATTTCTTTTATTTTTTTTCTTACTTTGTCAACACAGATTTTTTTACATTGGCAACTATTTTTTTTTTCTTCTGCAACAGGTCTTTATTGTCCACAGTGTATCTTGAGAGGCCCTATTCTTTTTGACTGCACATCATGTGACTTCTTCAGCTGTAAGCCATGCTGGGTAAAGGTTCTTAAGGTACGTCGCCATTACTTTGCTCTTTACTTTGTATCAAAACCTAGCATTTTATTTCCTGTTTTCAAAAGCAGCATGTTACAGTTTTTAAATGTGTAGGCATCCTTAAAGGAGAACTATGGGGTTAGGGCTTTTCCCCATAGTTCTCCTTAGGGTAACGGGAGGACACAAACTAGCGTCCTCCCGTCACCCTAGGCTCAGTATACCGCGAGCTGTAGCTCACGGTATACTGAGACTCCGCAGTATACCGCGTGCTGCTGCTCGCGGTATACTGAGGCGCTGAAGCGGATCCCGACAATTGTGCCGGGATCCGCCCAGCTTTGTGACTGAGAGCTGGCTCTGCCTATCTAGAGGCAGAGCCAGCTGTACCCGCCCCCTCCCCTGTCCGTTCCGCCAGTCAGCGCTATCGGAGGGGGGAATCCAGCCCCTCCCCTGTCACGGCAGAGAGCTGTGACCGGATCGAGAGGTGAGCGAACGCCGGTATGTGTTCTCTCACCTCCCGATTTACTGAGCCGACCTGTGACAGTCTCATTGTCACAGGTCGGCTAGAACTATGAGGTGAGTGACAAGCACCCCTCATAGTTCTCCTTTTAACTCCCTTTTCTTTTTTTAAACCCAACCCCATCCAAAATATTTTTCGGTTTTCAGTAGAGTGGGAAGAGTCAGAAATTCTGCCAAGTGTCTGTGTCCTCCCTAATTATAGAAACACACATTCAAATATCTGCCCGTCCTGGAACCATTTCCAGCCAAAGCCAATTGTAATTCACTCAGTTCAGCCTGGACTACCAACCTCCCCTTTCTCTCCCACCCCGCAAACTTCTTGTAATCACAGCTCATCTACTTATTTTGTTTCAGGAAACGGGAGGAAAATGCCCCGATTGCCACACTGCTGTTCGGAAGAGAGAATTAAGTCGGAAGTACTACGTACCGTTATCTGAAGGTCAGGAATGATACTGCAGATGGGTGAAGACTGGATACCAAATGAAAGATATATTCTAATTGGTTTTTGGGAACCCATCACCTTCCCAGGAGAGCCCCATTGTGCTAGTGCAGGCTGGAACATTTTTAAAAAAAGCAAAACTATTTATTTTCGGCTAGAAGCTATCTAGCTTCTGCTTTTTAGAATTTACAAGAAATCGCCAGGAATGGCATTTTCTATGAATCAGAATCTTTGCTCTTAAGTTATTACAATCATGCAGTCTTAGTTCTCAGGAATAGATATGTGTGCAGTTAATCACCTGTATTCTCTCCCCTGTCAGAGCAGATGCGTCAAGCTGTAAGGCTTCCCATGGTGGGTTGACCTTTCCCCTGCGTTACTTAGGACTCTCTCAGGGCTGCTGGTTAGAGTGTAGAACTGTTAGTTAACAAAGCCTTACGTTTTCTACCTTAATGACAGTGCTTTTCTTATATGACCGCAGTGGCAATTCATAGCATGGCCTTCTCATGGCCTTGTGTGACTCTAATGCTCTGATAGGGAGAAAATTCAAGTGAATAGCAACAAACATAGCAATTTACAGGAAGTAAATAACCAAAAAAAATAAGAGTCTTGTATACACAGGGTTTGTAAAAGAGCATTTTCAAAGCTCTCTGCAAGGTTTGGCAGCTTTGTTGGGCTTTTCAAGCAGCCCTTAGCTCCTGTTTGAGGATATTATACACACAGGTCTAAATTGGAGCTTTAAACAAGCTGCTAGCAGGCTTTAAAGGAGAACTATGGGGTCAGGGCTTTTCCCCATAGTTCTCCTAAGGGTCACGGAAGAACACAAACTAGCGTTCTCCCGTGACCTAAAGCTCAGTATACCGCGAGCTACAGCTCGCGGTATACTGAGACGCCGCAGCCGGGACGGATCCCGACAATCTGGATCCACCCAGCTGCGGGATTGACAGCTGGCTCTGCCTATCCAGAGGTAGAGCCAGCTGTGCCCTCCCCCGTCCGTTTCGCCAGTCAGAGCTGGAGGATCGGAGCGGGGAGATGGGGAATCCCTACAGGGAGCCGGCTCAGATTATGAGGCTGAGTGAAAATCACTCACCTCATAGTTCTCCTTTTAAGCAAGTTTTGGCTTTTTCCAAAGCATGCTGGCGGCTTGCGTACGGTGACGTTCAGCATTTTAACTATTATCTGTGTTAAACATCTTCAAACTGGAGCTGAAGGCAACTCTAATGTCTTCAGGAAATCTGCTTTGAGGCTTGCTGAAGGTAAACACTGCTGCAGCTGGTCTGTACAATGTTATAAGAGGTAAAGCTGCACTGTTGTAACCCTACAAGAGTGCAGAGTGGAGATTCCTATTACTACACATGTCCTATTAGGACTGGTTCACTTTTATTCTCTTTGATGCTGCTGATGGACTCCTATGTATTTTGTTGACATTTCTACAATCAGTGCTATTTATTGGAGTCTTTTATTTCTTTGTCATGCTGCTGATGAATGATCTTCCTATGCATATATTTATAACATTTCTACAATCAGTGCTATTCATTGGAGTGTCCTCCCTTCCACTTCTATCGGGTGACTGTCCAGTGTTCACTGAGATTCACTGTGATGTTCCATCGATTTTACACCAAGAGCGTCCTCTATGAATGTGCTGCAATGAAATTAATGCTGCTTTTTTTTATCTTTTTTTTTTAAATCAGTGCCAGATCTAGACTATTGTATCATGATTTAGATGATCATCAGGTTTGTATAATGAGTTTTGAAGCAATTGTTAAGCTGCTTTAAGGCAGTATATGCAGGCCTACTTAAAGGCGCCTCTGTCATGGATGCAAACGTAGGGACTGCCACTACATGCTCAGTCTTGTTTTGTAAGTCACTGGTTTGTATTGAGAACGTAGCTTAGGAGACCCAACTTCACCGACTGCAAACTTGATTCTAGTCCGTGAAGTCGCCAAGGCGTTTTTGAGCAGTTTGGAAAGCTCTTTTAACTGCCCAACACAAGAAATCCCATGATTTTCAATGGCCCTGGTTCACACCTGAGCAGAAAAACGCCTAGCAGGAAAACGCCAGGTGCCTGAAAAGATACAGGAGCTTCTTTGGGAAGTTTAAAAGTGATTTTCCTCCCCATAGACTTCATTGGAAATGCCCACAAACGCGCATCAGAAGCATGCTGCACATTTGCATGAGCGGCTTTGCACGTTTATAAGCGGGTTCTTCCATTGCCCATAATGGTTTATGAGCTGCCAATCTTCATGTACGCGCGTTACAAATGTGCATAAATGCGCAAATAACCGCATGCTGCTAACGTGCAAAAACTGTGCCACCTAGATGTGTACCAGGGCTAAAAGAGGAGCAGGATGGCCAGCCTTGTGCCGGCACCAAGATTGACCAAAATGGCAGCTGCAGCTCCCTTACTTTTATCCAGACAGCGTCCTTCTTTAAGTAAACCTGTTAAATAGGAAACGTTTTTCAGGTAAGGTAAAAGCAATTGCCATGAGGTGCTGCAACACTGGGTCTTGCTTAATGTGATCCTGCATTTAAAGATTAAAAAATGCATATATTGCCCTAAGAGCAGGTACCAGCTATTAACCACAAAGCCTCTTCTTTGCCCCTTTCTGATTGGTTTCACTATGATACCGGTCCCTGACTTATACAAGTTCTCTTGAAATCTTGTCCTGGGAGAGACTGACTATGTTCCATAAGTCTACAGTGACTTGAGCTTTGGCATACATCCTACCCATAGACACACACACACTCTTCTTGTAAGTTGCCCTCTTCTTTAATGGCCATGAATCAACTTGCATTGAATGGTGGTATGCGTGTGATGAGCAAAAGCCTTGACGTTGCTGCTGCATAGAGCTGACGTTGGTATTTACTTCTGGGATGCTTCACCTAAGGTGTCATAGAAAAGGCATGCCTGCTTTTAGCTTGCTGTGTTTCCTAATCTCTGCCTTTTTGATAAGACTTATGTTGTTACAAGTTAACCTTTCAGAACCAAGTATACACTCCATTGCCGTCATTTCCACTACGGGTTGTAATATGAATGTTATTGTTGTGGAGCATCTCAGGTTTTTCATACATCAGATAAATCCTTTTCAGTGATCTTCGATTCTTCTGAAAAATAACCTTTTGCTGATTATACACTGAGTGGCCAGATTATTATGACCACCCCATCAGTACTTTGTTGGGCCACGAGATGACTCCACGAGATTACTTAGTTGGGCCGCCTCGTGACTCCACGAGATGTTGATAGGTGATGCGAGGAATCCGACACGGCACTGTTGCCCTTCTGTTGTCTTGTACCAGTCTTGCCACTCTCCGTTCTGCCCTAACATTGACTAGTCGCTGACGGCCACAATTCGCACGTTCAGACCCAGATTTTCGGCTGACAGTCCGGTCTTTAAACACTTTAACAGCTGCTCTTAAACATTAAAAGAATTCTGCTGTTTTGCTGATACTCGCTCCATGGCTCTGAGCGCCAACAATCATCCCGCGTTCAAAGGCTGTTATATCGCGTTGTTTCCCCGTATCTTCAGAAACAAATCACTTCTACTGTCGTGGTAAACAACCCGCTTCCCTATTTATAATGGTCTGGCCCTCTAGCAACTTCAGCACAAAATTATAGCTAATTATAGCAAATTTGCCTACAAACGTCAGGTGGTCATAATAATCTGGCCACTCAGTGTAGATATCAAGTTGACCCGCCATGAAGGAAGGGCTAATGTCCTCGTAAAATGCAGGGCTGAGGCTTAGCCGCGAGATGCGGATGCAACAAATGTGCCGTCAATATGGAAAATTGTTATCAATAGTTACTGTAATTTTCCCACCCTGTAGTAACATCATGTCAGCCTACACTGGGTCATGGGACGGAGGCAGACCCAATGTAGGCTGACATGATGTGCTACAGGAATACGGAAAATTGTTATCAATACTTACCGTAATTTTACTATCCTGTAGTAACATCATGTCAGCCTACACAAGGTCAGGCTCCGCCCCATGACCCAGTGTAGGCTGACATGATGTGCTACAGGAAAGCATTTTTTTTACCTTTTCATCATTGAAATGATCGTCCTCCAGTCACAAAGGCATATTAACCGGATTATTTGGTGTCACAATCAGATGTTGGGCTGTATGTATCCAGGACTTATTTTTTTTAAAGCTCCAGAACGGTCACCTTTTATCAACCAAAGTTGTAACCTGCATTAGGAAATGATGAACAATGGACCGTTAAATCTGATTGGTTGGTATGGGGCAATGCAAATAGCTTTTGAAGGCCATTCTCAGGCGAACTAGTAAATTTTTGCATTGGGTAGTTTTAGCAAACCAATCTTATTATCCCTGTGATTTGATTATGTAGTCCCTTCTTCCTCTACACGCATAAACCTGCATGCTCAAGAAATCTGAGTGTGCATGTTTATGCTATCTTTTGTTCGGGAGTGCAAGTCTGACTACCCTTCAGTGGCAATGCTACATTGGGATTTGTTAGCGGCTTTGTCGCATGAGTAACCTCTTAGGTCTTGTTCACACAGGCTTCAGCTTGTATGAGTCCCATGTACAGCAAAGCTTTGAGCTGGTTGGTTGAGGCCTTCAAGACAAATTTCAGTTCTAGTATGGGGATGTTAAAAATAGTCAGTTCACCTCCCCAATTAAATTGCCTTTGCATTCAGTCCACTGCAACAGAGTTAGAGAGAGTGCAGCGCATAGTGCGGGTTATGAATGAGGCCAAGGGCTTGTTCTTGGTGGAACGTGTCCAACCGTTGGTCCATCCTGCCTACATGGTCTCTCACACTAGGAGTAGTGCTGATCTTGGGGCGAACACAGTTCTCTTGAGTTTGCTCAAGCCTGTTCAAAACTGTGACTGACACAACCTCCTCCTGGCCCTATCAGTTGCCAAAGGGCATTCCCAGTGCTGCACCTATATGTCACAAAGGGGTGGGAAATGCCCCCACTGCAACTGACTGGGCTGGGAAAGGGGGTGTTGATGGGCACGGTGTTGAGTGGGCTTTGGGAAACTCGGGCAAACTGGGTTCACACCAACCCAAAGCTCATCACTAACTAAGACAGGCTTAGAAGATGTTGCGCGCGTCAAACAGGTATTACATTAAAAAGAAGCTTCTTTCGCCAAAGATAAGCAGTGTACTGGGGATGCTTCAATGCATGGGCAATTTCATGGGAAAGGTGAACTAACCCTTTATTGAAAGTCCTGCTGTCACTGTAATCAAGCCGTTAACAAGCTTTCCACAAGCTTCAACAAGTACTTAGGCCTACCAAAGCCTTCTAGCAATTTTTTTAAAGTGACAGCACTCCCATAAAGATCTGTGTTTTACCTCCGCCATCTGGTTTAAGGCATGGGTACCAAATGTCGGCCCTCCGGCTGTAGTGACACCTCAAATCCAATCATGCATCTACCTCTGCGAGTCATGCCTGTGGCTGTCAGAGTCTTGCAATACTTTTATGGAACTTGTAGATCCACAACAGCTGGAGGGCCAGAGTTTTCCTACCCATGTCCTAAGTAATCCAAAATATATTAAGCTGTATGAAACACAAAGCAGCGAGGTGATACAAACCAGTTGACAAAGTAAATCTGATGTGGACTGTGGAAAACCGGTGCTCTTTAAATTGCTTTCAATTGTCCTCTCCAAACAAGCCAGACTACTGGAGAAAATTTAAAATTGTGCACATTGCAACCAATCAGATTACAGCTGATGTCTTTTTAGAGTAGTTTAGAACACAGAAGCAACGATGTGATTGGCTTTCTCAGTAAATTCTAGTTTGTTTTTCTTCCAGTTTTAGCCGTGCTCTGCATTGCCTAGTTTCAGCCGCGTCTGTATTCTTGAAGAAATCTCTATAGCGCCTGTAGCAGTGAATCCAGTGTTAGCATTCACTTATTCACTTATTGCCTTACACCGAAAAATGTAAAAAATTTGGAGGCCTAACAGCCAAAAGATACAACGAGGTACAGCAAGTTTTTTGAAAGTATATTTGTTGTTGATGTTTGTGTTTTACTTTTCTAAAGTTGTAATAAATGTTTTTTGATGCAAAAGTGTGTATTTCCTGTATATATAATGACTTTTATGTAACGCCAAGTTAATGTGCAATATTATATGTTTGCTTACGGCATGCAGGTGCCACACACCTGCCTTTTAGACTTCATTCACACGAGAAAAAGCCGGCACGGTCATATCAGGCAGCTCCCAGGAAGGACAGGTGCTGTGTGATTAGCACGCAACCCCTGTCCTTCTCTATGGGAGTACGCTGCCCTACGCTCACATGCCCTGCACGTCCGTGCGGGTGTCCGTACTCGTACGCTGATGGGATGGATCCTGTCTGCGTCCGAGCCGGGACACGCGCACCCGTACGGACCTGCACTTGGGGTGAGCGTAGGGCGGCGTATGGCCGTGTACTCCCATAGAGAAGGACAGGGGCTGCGTACTAATCACACGCAGCACCTGTCCTTCCCGGGAGCTCCGTGCACGCAGCACGGATATGTACGGCCCGGCCATTACCCATGTGAATGAGGCCTAAAGTGGAACTCTGGTGAGACCTTCCTTAGTCATTAGGAAATATAGCTGATAATGCAGCTCCTGCCACACATTGTATTCCATAACAAATGCTCAACGCAATAAAGATCTCAGCAACAGCCGCTTACTCCCATAGAGAAGGATGGGGGCTGCGTACTAATCACACACAGCACCTGTCCTTCCTGGGACCTGCCCGATACGGCCTTACAGCCAAACTCTAGGTAGATCTGAAAAAGAAATACAATTGCATCCAATTATGTATTCAGTATAAAAATTAAAAAAAATTCATCTTCTTAATTGCCCAATCACAGGCTGGGGGCAGATTAATGACTATGCTGCTCATCTACGGTGGGAAGAAAAATGGACCCCCCTACCCGGCTATGTTATCACAAGACTGGTTGAACAGAGTTGGCTGAAAACTGTTAATGTAGAGGTATGTCAGCTGTGGTTTCAGCTGTATAAAATAGGGTGGAAATTCCCTCGAGGCTAGGCTCACACCTAGGCGACTGAGCCCATAAGCTGTTTTCGCACTGTTTCTTTGTGCAATTTTGCTTAAAGATGTCTATTTGACCACAACCGCGTGGTTTTCAATGCTTAGAGATATCTATGGAACCACGACAGCGTGGTTTTCAATGCTTGGAGATGTCTATGGGACCACAACCGCCCGAAAATAGCTCCTGCACCTCCTGCAAGCACATGAGCTTCTTTTTGGCAGATCTCAGCTCCTTTTCGCCCCCAGACTCAATAGGAAACCCTTTAAAGCGTGCGTTTCAATTAGTTTTGCGTGTTTTTGCTCGCGTTTTGTCCATTGACTTCAATGTACGCAACCTGCTCATAAAAACGCACTTAACCCCTTTTTAATTCCTTGTTTTGAGCGTTTTGTCATGCTTAGCTTTGAGTGGCATAACACCTAGGTGTGACTGGAGTCTCAACGTGGAGGAGATGAAAATATAATAAAAATATCTAAATAAATGGATATAAATGGTCTTCTCTGTTCAGTCCCAATTGGAATTTCTAATCTTGCATTATTTATTGCAAGTGATTTAATTTTACTTTTTATTTTACATTTACACTTTACATATAAAAAGAAATATATACTATACATACACAATTACACACACACACAGACTTGCATTATAGATGTTTTTTAGATATTTATTTTATTTTTTTTGGCTTACTTCTATTGATAATTATGATATAGATAGATAATTATGCAGTGAGATCTGCAGATTGAATCTATATGCAGTGTATGTTTACTGTTCTACTTGCCAATACGCACAATCACACATAGATATGTATATGTATAGTAACAATACTGAACGTAATCAATAATAACAGTCATAAAAAAATTACATCTGTAAAAAGTTATGTGGCGTCATATCAAGGTCCCTGCTGGGCGTCATCATAGGAAATTCCAGGTTACCATATTTAGTCAGATCTCTCTCTCTACTGCCGCTTCTAATATCTTTATGTTCTTTTCTCTCATCATAACCGTATTCTAGATTTGACTTTATTCACAGAGAGGGTGGGAACTTCCATTCAGAGCCAACGTTTACTCTTAGCTGTCATCACAGTGAACTAACTCAGGCTGCGCTTTCATTTATAATCTCAACAACGATAAAAGTAAAGTCTAAAAATAATGCATCAGTTACAGGATCAAAATCTCAATAGTCATGTCTGAGGTTGTTAAAAATGTAGAAGGTAGGTACGTGGTATTTGTCTGTAAATGTGATGATTCTTGTTCTTTATAAAAATGTATAATTAAGTGTCATTTTTACACGTAGAAGAGGGTACAAGTTATATATAAAATGCTTATATAAATATATATATTCTGTATGTATAATTAATATATATATATATATATATACCATATTTATATACCATATACCCAAAAGGCGGGCAGAAATGTCTGTGCGTCCTATGGCGCGAATATTCCCCCCAGGTCTCGACAATCTCCTGCGCCAGCCGCCCTGCCGCCTCAGGTGTCACACACACGCCACACGTGTCCAGCGGCTCCTGCAGGGTGATGTGTGTATGAGAGCTGAGGCAGCGGGGCTGATAGTGTACCGGTAATTACCTCTTCCATAATGCCGCTGCCCGTGCTGCCGCTGTCTAACTTCTGTGTCTGACCGGCTTCTCACCTTCCTGTGTCATGCCACATGACAGGGAAAGGGAGGAGTCTCAGTATACAGAAGTTAGACACGGGCAGCGGCATTGTGGAGCCGCGTCTTATGGAGCGAAAAATACGGTGTATATATATATATTTATTTTACTATTCTATCAAATAAAAATGATGAATTTATATATACAGTTTATTAGTTATCAAAACAACCCAATGGCGCAATTGCTTATTTTTTTTTGGCATGACCGTTAAGTCCAAGCTTTTTTTATTATTTATTTAAGTTTTGGATAAAGTGGGAAATGGTTAAAACCTTTGTCAGGATTTTATTGCTAAAAAAAAAAAAAAAAGGAAGGGGGGGTTACTGGATCACTTTATGCAAGCAGGTGTCCTGGTTTGACGAGAGGTTTAGTGTAGGGAAAATCCCCATTTCGGTTGCTCTATAGAAGGATGAGGGCAGTAAGATGGGCCATATCTGAGATCAGTTTGATGTGCAGGGAGGAGAGCGGCAAGCCAGTAGTATAGGTTGCAGAAATGATATGTAGTAGAAATTGTACACAGTAACAAGAACATGCGTTTTGGGGACTTTGAAGGTCCTTCTTCATTTAGGCTTAACCCTAGGCATTTAGGCATCACAGGTGCATTGCATTAGTGTATCCAGGTGATATTCAAAATGGCACTGCAATGCAGTGATGCATGTCATGTGTCTTACCACAGCACATGTAGATCAGGAGTGGGCGACCTCAGCACTCCAGCTGTGATGAGATTTCAAATCCCATCATGCCTCAGTCTCTGGGAGTCATGCCTGGGGCTGCCAGGGTCTAGCAGTGCCTCATGGGACTCGTTCCAGAACAGCTGGAGTTCCAAGCCTGGCCACTTCTGATGTAGATGGACCCTAAAAAAAGCATAAAAGAAGACCCCCACATCTATTACTCTTTACGCTGCATTACCTAACTTACCTAATAAAAAAAAAGGAAGCTTCAATTGGAATTGACAGTTACGCCAGGGGTAGGCAAACTCTGCACTCCAGCTGTGGCGAAACCGCAAATCCCATCATGCTTCAGTCTCTGGGAGTCATGCCAGTGGCTGTCAGACTCTCCCAATGCCTCATGGGACATGTACTTCCACAACAGCTGGAGTGCTGAGGCTGCCTACCCCTGAGTTGCATTATTATAACATAAAATATGTGCAATTATGTAACAAAAAAAATTGAATTCTTCCAACCGCATTCCTATGACACATTTATCATAATACAAAGATTCAAGTGCTTGCGGCATGAGTTGCAGTTTCTACAAAACCGAATTCCTTCCCTCTGATAGTGTTTTCACACAGATGACACGATGAGTAGGTCTGTATGATGCTGGCTGCAGGCTCCTACGATTTGTGTGGTCTTTCATTATTTACTACACGGTGACTTCACCTGTATACTTCATTCTCGTGACTGCGAAGCATGCTTTTGTGGCAGGAAGCCCTCACAGGAGGATCAAGGTGACTGATTTACTGGCAGCCTCCTCTGAGTCTTACATGCCGTGTATCTACAGCACTCAGAAAAATACCTCTTAGAACTAAAACTTCCCATTAAATTAAAAAGTATATTTAAACCTGAGCAATGACCAACTCTTAATTGCTTTCTGGTCAATCTAGCAAGGATCATTATTATAATACAGGATTTATAAAGCGCCAACAGTTTGCGCAGCGCTTTACTATATAAGGAAGACATTACATTTCAAGACAAGATGGTAAGGAGGGCTCTGCCCGTGTTTTATTATATCTGCCCAATAAGTGCAAAAAAAAACAGAAATCCAGATCCTGCCTGTCATGCACTTTCTGCAGTCTTCTCTCAGACCTGCCCACTTCTCCTTTGTGGTCTACAGAACAATTCCCTCCTACATTACAGGGATGATGATAAGTGGACATATTTTGTAGTCCCAACATAACTATAAAAAATAAATAAATATCAAGGCAACTGATTCAACAGATTAGGTTGATTGGAGCAGCATTCACCATATTTATTCCCAGGGAATTGCTGTCCAAGTCATTCTGAATTGAGAAAGCTGGTCGGATGACCAGTGAAATATCCAAGAAAAATACAGCAAGTCCAGTTGCCTTGACCAACCATGACCTGGATGACTGAGAACCTTCACAGACATAGGCAACATACTTAATGCCCTAACATGACAACCCTGCTCCTCAATAAATACAGAGCAGTGAGTGAGAGTTGTCACCCCAGCATAGGAATTGTGCTAATGGCACAACTAGCTGGAGAAAAAGCCCCAAAAAAGGAAACGAATGCAGCCACTACACCTACGGACTGGAAAGTATGCAATATAAGACATCTTTTCTTTAGGTGTTTAGATACGCTTTAGGACAGTACTGTTTAACAGACTGAATTCTTATTGGACTTCTGGCCACCACATTCCCTATAAACAAACCGTTTTCAAAAATACCAAAAAGTTGGAATTTTAGGATGCCAATGAATACCATATGATAGATAGATACATAGATTGATTTATGTATGTAGATAGATAGACCGATATGAGAGAGAGATACTGTAGATAGATAGATAGATAGATAGATAGACTTTTGCATGTAGCTAGGTAAATAGATGATATCTGAAAGAGAGATAATTATGATCGATAGATAGATAGATAGATAGATAGATAGATAGATAGATAGATAGATAGATATGAGAGAGAGATAGATAGATAGATGGATATGAGAGATAGATAGATATGAGATATATATATATAAGTGAGAGAAATGTAAGTTATACACACACACACACATCTTATTTCATAAAAGAGAATAAAACCATATGACACACTTTGATATGGTATACAATTTTCGATCTTATGTACTGTATATAGATACTTCTATTCCCCTGATGAAGCAGATCATCAGAACTGAGAAACGCGCCAAGTTACGCCGCTTCTGCCAAACTGCATGAATCGGCTCTTACTAAGAACCAGACCCGTTATCTTTGGTGATTTGAGTCAATGGTGTCAGCTATACATCATCAGCATACAGTTTTCAGTATTAGCTGTGCAGCAGGTACAAGGGGCGGTTATGGAGGTATTATACAAACCATAAATGTCACGGTTGGTGCTATGCCAATAGTCCAGCCAATCGTTTTTATTGTTCTTATATGTTTTTATACTCTTTCATGAAATAGACAAATTACATTTTTATCTCTCTCTCTCTCTCGCAGTATATTGCGAAAAGTATTGAGACACCCCTCCAAATCATTGGATTCAGGTGTTCCGTAAAATTTCCTTACTGCTAAATATTCTGCGGTCACTTCCCTACGGACTAAGACTGGGATGCCATTAAAGTTCATGTGCGTATAAAGGCGTCCCAATACTTTTGGCAATATAGTGTGTGTGTGTGTATATATACTGTATCTCCATAGAGAGAGAGATACAAATGTTGATTGTCTATTTCGCAAGAGTATGAAATAAAACCTATTTGTCTGGTATTCATTTGCACCCAATTCCCACTTTACATACTTTTTGTAATCCTTTTTTATCAGACATCCCTTAGCGCACATTCAGATTCAGCTAGAAACTTCATGACCTAAACCCTTGAAATTATTTATGAACATATGTGACGTAATATCCTAATTTCCCAAATTAGTTGTTTTCTCTGTAATGATTTGCCCGGCACAATCGAGGAAATAAATTTATAATCTCACCCCGGGTTGCTTAATACAATGACTGAGCATTCTTCCACGCATGGCCCGCGGTGCGGATGATAGTTACGTAGCAGTTTCACTACTCTACAAGTTTGTTGATGGAACACTCCCATTCACCTCCTTCTCTGCGTCAGCAAAACAGTGAGGGCGCTGCTGTGGAATTCCATTTAAAATCTTTTTTTTTTCTTTTGGCACGACGTCATACCCTTCCTGGCATCTGAATCCAGCTATTGAGAAGGTTAAAAAAAAACACCAGATGCCTTATGAATGATGCTGCATGCCTCCTGGTACAGGTGTTTTGTGTGTAATTTTTTTAAACACAATTAAAGTCAATGTAAACCATTACAATCTGATAATATTCAACACGTTAATAATTTAAGAACTCATTTTCTACCTTTTCTAAATCCTTAACATAGCCCCGGGTGATCCTGCCAAGAAGATCACTGCTCGGGCACTTCTTATAGGGTGGCAATGCTCTGACACTGTCTCTTAATTGCTGTCCTGCGTTGTCACGATGTGGAGCCCCCCCCTCTTTTTGATGTACTTGGTCTGATCCACTGACCTCACAGGTCCTCTGTGGTGGGGGAGCTGTGCAGGTTGCAGAAAGCGAGACCACATTATGACATGTTGCCGCTCCCTGCATAATTCTCCTGTGGGCAGCCGGATGTTGTACCCCCAGGGAACTGGCCTTTGATACCCCAGGCTCACAGGAAGAGAGGTGTATGATGCTGTGCATCATTCAGCACAGAAGAGCACCATCTAGTGGTGAAAATCAATTACTGCAGTGCACTGGGCTAGACGTAGGCTGCATATTGCCGCTAGAACTGGTATTTTTGTAATTTTTGAAACATTTATCTTGGGATTTCTTTTTATTAACTGGTATTGGGTTTTCATCAAGGGTCGACCTTCTTCTTTTAGGTCCAAGCACTGCATTCTTGTCCTGAAAAATTAACATTTAGTGCAACTAATAAAAAAAAAAAAATTAAAATCACGTTCAGTACTCTATTGTGATTTTACAAGTGAAATAATGTTATAACTGTACTGTTCCTGACGGCTCAGATTTTCCCTTTTATACCCAAGTGTAATGCTCAGAGTGCTAAAAAACTCCCCCAACCTCTCTTTTGTTAAAAGACAGAAATCTGTCATCAACTGCGCACATTGACATTGTAGACATACCTGGCCCATTTTTATTACACTGCTTCCTTCCACACATGCACCACCCATCCCTCCTGGACGCATTGCATTGACCGGATCAAAAATATCAGTCCATGTAGTAAGTTAATAGTATAAATATTACTTTAACATTGTATTGCCAAGATTGGTTATTGTTATGCAAATATTGGGCCTTTGACCATGTATTCTTTTGTTATTTTGTCCTCTGCCACATTATATTGTATGGGTCTTGCAACTGTGATTTTCATCACCTGTATTGTGAAAAATGTTGAATAAAAACTATGGTTAAAAAAAAATATATATATCAGTCCATCGCCCTATTCAATTGCCTTCTCCGGCTGTTATATTGTTTTCAAACACAAAACCATAACTGTAAGGTGAGACAGCAGTGATGGCATATGTGCAGTTTGATTCTGAGATTCGGCTGAGATTTTTCAGAACGGATACTTTAACAAAAGTTGACTGAAAAATCGACTTTTGCCAAACAGGAGGGAAGGTCCCTATGTGGCCACACACTGGTCCAAACAGCTAGACCAGTGTATATCCAGGTCTAGACATAAAACAAGTATGCAGCATATGGTCAAAATGCAAATGCAATCCAAAATATATCTCAATTTGCAAATATCCATTAACCAACAACACACCTGCCATACATATGTCTGAGCTTGTCTAAACTGAAGACAAAAATGTCATATATTGCAACACACCAGTCCTGGTGGCTTCACTCAGTTTGTTCTTTCAGGCTAAAGAAAATGTGTGCAAGTACAGACAATTACCTGTTGACCTGTTGATAAATACAGTGTCTGTAACTCCTTTGCACTGAAGTGAAATCTTAAACAATGCTGTCAGCCTTTCTAGCTTTCTTCCGTGAACCACAAAACCCCCCCCCCCTTGTTTTTTGGAGATCTGGAGAGGGGCAGGTGTGTACAATCCCAAATAGCAGAGCAGCCTAGAGTGACAACGCTGCTCCTCCATTGATACAGTACGGGGAGTGGGCAGCGTCACCCTAACACAGGACGTGTGCTGCTGGCAGGATCACCAGATAAGGATAAGGGAAAGAAGAAGAAAAAATGCATGAAAACGAATGCAGCCACCTCATCCGATGACTGATAAGCTGGAGCATATTACACTTTTGTGTTATGGCTTTTGAAACACTTTAAGCTTATGCTAGCAGACATGTCTAAAAGGATGGTAAGATCACGACGAGGCGTCACCAGCAAATAGGTGGATGGAGCCGTGTGCATTGCGGATGAGAAGATGAAGTTGGAAAGGTCACGGGTGACCAAGAAATAGGAAATCAGGAGTATGGGAACCAATTGAAGGAGGAATAGGATTGATTGACTCCGCGTGTTGTTCTATCAGATTATAACTATCACTGTTATCATTACAGATTGAGGCTACAAACTAATCAGCCATCAGATTACCCAACACGGACGTCATCAGTAAACACGGACTTCTTCCCAGTATTTCCAGTGGACACTTTGGTGAGGTCAGAGTCAATACTGTAAGTTAAGCCGACCGTACATGGATAGAATTTATTCCTGGAAATCCACTCCGTGGGTGGCCCTGCCGGCACCAGCGGGCTCGACGGATATGGATTTGTAAGCCGAGTGGAAAACTGTTGACCAGATAAGGACTGCAGTCATTCAGATGTAGTCACAGTTACGGTATTCTGACACCCGGAACCCGTGGCGGATTCCAACATCCATGACCTTTTAGCGGGTGAGTTCTCGGTGCACAATGGATATCACATACCAGGATGTCGTGCGCACTAGAGACTCTGCATCAGAGCACATGGATCCGAAAAAATGAAACCAATTTTCATTTAGAACACGTTCAGTTATAAATCCATAGGTGAATTGTTCTCTTGTAAAGGCTATTTACTATCTTTGATAAATGACACATCTTCTGCCCCCACCCCAGACCAGACCACTCTTACAATGTGAATTTCCTAATGGGGCAGTCCCTGGTGAGTCATCAAATACTCGGTGCAGTATAATACTGTGGTGCTCTGCTCAAGAATCTGCACTTGCCAGAGGTGAGTAGCATGTACTGGTTGATCGTGTGTGCGTGTGTGTGTGTGTAGAAGGGGAGGGGAAGGGTGTGCTGTATGTGCATGAACTAAAACTGAAAGGAGTTTCTGTCTCAGTGTTGGGAGTTATGTCACTGCTGCCACATCTGCAGAGTGTGGTAGTGTATCCGACACCTAGCGGTGCAATGGGGCAGTCATGCAATCTTTTTGTCTTTTCCAGGCCAGTCTCTTGGAAAGAACAGAAATATATTATTTACTATAAGAAAGATGGAAACCTCTGGACTGAAGGTAAGGAAAACAGATTTGCTCTGATTGCTACGTTGTTATTGCAATTCTTTGCTTTTGTGGTGTTCAAATATCTGGTTTTCTTTTTTTCTTGGTTACACTTTATACCTTTGCTAGAATTTTATATTGAAATGTTCTTCTTCGTGTGGACTCTCTTCTCCTATACAATACTGCTTCCTACTCTTCTGCTGCAGATCACTGCTCCTCTTCTACTAAAAATCTGTTCTCCTCTTATACTGCAGATCACTGCTCCTCTTCTACTTCAGATCACTGCTCCCTGCTCCTCCAGATCACTGCTCCCTGCTCCTCTTCTACTTCAGATCACTGCTCCTCTTATATTGCAGATCACTGCTCCTCTTCTACTTCAGATCACTGCTCCCTGCTCCTCTTCTACTACAGATCACTACTCTTCTACTTCAGATCACTGCTTCCTGCTCCTCTTCTACTTCAGATCACTGCTCCCTGCTCCTCTTCTACTGCAGATCACTGCTCCTCTGCTACTGCAGATCACTGCTCCTCTGCTACTGCAGATCACTGCTCCTCTTCTACTTCAGATCACAGCTCCATGCTCCTCTTCTACTGCAGAGCACTGCTCCCTGCGCTTCTTTCTGCTCCTCTTCTACTTCAGATCACTGCTCCTCTTATATTGCAGATCACTGCTCCTCTTCTACTTCAGATCACTGCTCCCTGCTCCTCTTCTACTACAGATCACTACTCTTCTACTTCAGATCACTGCTTCCTGCTCCTCTTCTACTTCAGATCACTGCTCCCTGCTCCTCTTCTACTGCAGATCACTGCTCCTCTGCTACTGCAGATCACTGCTCCTCTGCTACTGCAGATCACTGCTCCTCTTCTACTTCAGATCACAGCTCCATGCTCCTCTTCTACTGCAGAGCACTGCTCCCTGCGCTTCTTCTACTGCAGAGCACTGCTCCCTGCGCTTCTTCTACTGCAGATCATTGCTCCCTGCAATTCTTCTACTGCAGATCACTGCCTTCTGCTCCTCTTCTACTTCTTCAGATCACGGCTCCCTGCTCCTCTTCTACTGCAGATCATTGTTCCCTGTGACACTTCTACTGCATATTTTTTTCGTTCAACTCGTGGGCTGAATGAAGAAAATATAACAGATTCCTCGATCCATGCTGAACAGCGTAGATGGACAAATCCCCCCCTGCCCCCCCCCTGTTCCTGTCTGAGTACCTGTACGGAGTTTCCTTTGGCAAAAGTCGATCTAATGATCAAATTCTGCTGAAGGAATAGGGTCGCCAACAGCGGGAAATTTGCTCCATGAGTACCCGACTCCTACTTCAGATCACTGCTCTCTACTCCACTTCTACTGCAGACCACTGCATTTTACTCTTCTGTAAATTACTGCACCCTGCTCCTACTGCAGATTACTGCAACCTACTTCTATTGTAGATTACTGCTCCCTGCTCCTGCTGTAGATCATTGTTCCCTGTTCCTCTTCTACTGTAGATCAATGCTCACAATGGTTTACACTTGGGGGGGAGCAGATAGGTATAACCCCTTCCCCTGCCAACATCCCCTACTAGGCAGTGGGAACACCATAGAGCCTAAAGCTTTGGACACCCCTTTTTCGTGCGGAATCACTCTCACCAGACATAAAGCTATAGGGATACCATCCTGCTTGCTGCTGGTATCTCTAAGGAGAGGGTCTCTAGGTTTTATGTCCCTAAACATACGCACACGCTTCAGGAAAATAGGAGGAACAATGTGGAGCAAAAGCAGCTTTGTACGTGCTTGAAAAGCTAAAGTGATGTCACAACGTGCTCTTCTTTCATCTACTAAAATCACACAGGAACAAAGTCAGGCGACAGTAACTTTTCTTTTACCTTTGAACGATTGAGCAATTTTATCACATGTCATAATTTCACTTGACTTGACATTCTACAACTAAACGTTAAGCAATTCCAAAACGTACCATTACATAGAGTGGAAAAACACCTCTTGTCTGCCAACCTCCCTCATGTGACCTAAAGCCTAGCCAACCATAATCCTGTGGTTTCTGGCAACCAGGAGCATTGTGGCGTGTTCGAGCAAGTAATAACAAAACGTGACTGGCCCCATGTACGTTCAAAATTGCAAACTATACATAGCAACATAAATAACAAGTCATGAACTAATATTGCTTAGATTTAGATATTGATTAGGTTACTTGCATTAAACTGACATCTTTCCTGGCAGATACAAATGAGGAAGACTACACTTCCCCTTTAATTGGATCGCGCCAAACAAACAAATGCATTTCGAGTTTTCTCTTGCTGAAATTATTTTCTGCCATTTTGGGGTAACGTTGCCGATTGCTCTTGTTTTTCAGCTGTCTTTTGCTATGGTTCTCCTAATCGTGGGAGGGACCTCGGCATCTGCCCCCAGCTATCGGTGGACAGACCAGGAGACTGGGAAGGAGGTCACATGCCAGCAGTGCCCCCAAGGGACCTTTGTGGCCAAACACTGTACGTCCACAAGTAAGACGGAGTGCCAGCCTTGCCCGGACCAGCATTATACCTCTTACTGGAACTACGTGGAAAAATGCCGCTTCTGCAACATCATTTGCGAGGACAGGGAGCAGGTCAAACATGAGTGCGACGCCACCCAAAATAGGGTCTGCGAGTGCAAGCCGGGCTACCGTCTGGACTCTCATTCCTGCGTCAGGGATTGCAGCAAATTGCCAGCTATTAGTAAGTTGTGACTATACAGTGTGCTGCACGGTTACTGAAGCAGTGATATCAGTCAGTATGCTGCTGAGGTTATCCAGAAAAAGCCTTGAACTCCCTGAATTTTATTTTACATAATCCCTTGCTGCCAGTTTCATTCAGCCCTTTGTTGTAGGCAGGCCTGTGACCCTTGTTTTATGACTATACTGTGTAGCTTTACTCTTTGAACGCCACACTGCTGTGATGTCACCCTCGGAAGGTTAGCTGCGTATTTTCCAGTCCCCTCTGTCCAGTTGATATGTTTAGTCCATCATTTGCTGTCAGCTGGAAAGAATATTGCACCATTTCTGGTGGCTGCAAAAACTATTATCTGTTGTATAGCTGGAGTAGAATGTCGAGTTCTATTCGAGGTACAGCTTGTCCAGGACAAGTTTACTGCCCAGTTTCTAGTTGCAGTATATTGGTTAGGCCTAGTTCACACCTGGGCGTTTTACAGCGCGTTCCTACGCGCTGTAAAACGCTCAACATGTGAAAACCTATAATTGCCTATGGGCATGGTTCCCACCTGGGCGTTTTACAGCGCGTAGGAACGCGCTGTAAAATGCCCTACGCCCAAAGAAGTACAGGATCTTCTTCTGCTGCGCATATCCATTAGGATACAGCCGGATAGCCCTCGGAAACTGCGTTTGTCGCACGTTTCTTTTATCGCAAATCGCGGTATAAACGCGCGGCAAACGCGCATATTCCGTACCCCCAGGTGTGAACCCAGCCTTAGTCCTTGGAGTCTAGCTGAAAGTCTGCACAGTAGTAGATAGTTTATATTTCCATAAGACAACATGTTCTCCAAGTAGCTTCATTAGCTTCAATGAGTGTTAGGAGCAAAGCCCAGTACAAGTACCTCAGTCACCTTATTCCAACCACCTTGGAATGTGTCAAGGCAGTGGTTGATTGGCCAAGAACAAGATGGGAAGTGTGACGGTTTGTGTAACAACCATGTTCTAATTACACCTTCCGTTCCCTTGGTGCCGGGAAGTGTGGGGCATGTGTCAGTTGTTTGAGTTACATGGCTGAAGGTGTGAAATTGTTGTCAAAATTGCTGTTATATACCATGACGTGCATAAGTTTTTTCTTCCCCGTCCTTACTGTTGGAGCACATGAGTGATGTTTTTGTGCAGCATGGCAACAATACTAAATGTGCTAGTGATCTATCGCTCCACTGGTGGAACAAATTACTCTCTTTGGTGTGAGATACTCAAGTAGCATGTGCTGTCTATGAATTGCAAACATTTGTAGCCATTTCAGTACTGTGATTGCTCTATTAAAAATTGCCAGTGTGCTCTTAGCCTTAGTGTCTTATGGAAAGGCATATCCCAACAGGATATGGTTAGGTAGGCCAAAAAGAAACCAAACGACGCTCCAGCGAACTAGAGCAAAACACTGGAGAGCTTTCTACATGCCACAATCCTAATAAAAAAGTGGGTTTATTCTTCATTCCAGGATAGTGGATGAAGCCATGCAAATAATTTCTTTATGCTCATGAACCAACACTACAACCATAACTGCTGAGTTTCAGCACAGGTACAGCCTAATACAGGGCTGTACAAATCCCAGGAACCAGGTAGCCAATGATCCATCAAGATTATAGCTGGCGCCTAACTTTTGAGGGTTTTCTCTAGTTGTTGTTAATGGAGCCACTTTCTAAAATACATCCTGCTGGCTCCTGGATTAGACAGACTGGCTCTATATTTATGTGCCCACCCCAAGCCTAATATTATAGAGACAACCTGCATACAAACATTTTAGGCTTGTTGGCCATCATCAGTGCAGTACATGTAACTAATAGCTTCTATGAAGTAGAATTTGTGAGCAGCAGGAAGGTAAACCCAAGAGGTGAGGTTGGCCAAAAGGATCTTGTCTTATGGGAATACATTGTCCCAAAAGGAACTTGTCTTA
The DNA here is from genome assembly GCF_000935625.1 of Nanorana parkeri. Lineage (NCBI taxonomy): Eukaryota > Metazoa > Chordata > Amphibia > Anura > Dicroglossidae > Nanorana > Nanorana parkeri. The sequence goes on along the minus strand of NW_017308754.1, from coordinate 48,737 downwards.
TGGGAATACATTGTCCCAAAAGGAACTTGTCTTATGGGAATACATTGTCCCAACAGGTGAGGTTGGCCAAAAGGAACTTGTCTGATGGGAATACATTGTCCCAACAGGTGAGGTTGGCCAAAAGAAACTTGTCTTATGGGAATACAGTGTCCCAACACGTGAGGCTGGCCAAATGGATCTTGTCTTATGGGAATACATTGTCCCAAAAGGAACTTGCCTTATGGGAATACATTGTCCCAAAAGGAACTTGTCTTATGGGAATACATTGTCCCAACAGGTGAGGTTGGCCAAAAGAAACTTGTCTTATGGGAATACATTGTCCCAACAGGTGAGGCTGGCCAAAATAAACTTGTCTTATGGGAATACATTATCCCAGCAGGTGAGGTTAGCCAAAAGGAACTTGTCTTATGGGAATATATTATCCCAACAGGTGAGGCTGGCCAAAAAAGGAACTTGTCTTTTGGCAATACATTGTCCCAAAAGGTGAGACTGGCCAAAAGGAACTTGTCTTATGGGAATACATTGTCCCATCAGGTGAGGGTGAGGTTAGCCAAAAGGAACCTGTCTTATGGGAATACATTGTCCCATCAGGTGAGGGTGAGGTTAGCCAAAAGGAACTTGTCTTATGGGAATACATTGTCCCATCAGGTGAGGGTGAGGTTAGCCAAAAGGAACCTGTCTTATGGGAATACATTGTCCCATCAGGTGAGGGTGAGGTTAGCCAAAAGGAACTTGTCTTATGGGAATACATTGTCCCATCAGGTGAGGTTAGCCAAAAGGAACTTGTCTTATGGGAATACATTGTCCCATCAGGTGAGGTTAGCCAAAAGAAACTTGTCTTATGGGAATACATTGTCCAGGTCTTGGGATCTAGTTGGAGTATATTGCCCAGTCACTGGTGCCAGTTGCATGTCAGTTGTCTGCCTATTATGAAAAGTTTGTTACCATCCCCTGACAGCTTATGGAAAAATGATTACCTAGACCCTTATGAGGGAGACATATTTTGAGCAGTCTGTGTTGTTCAGGGGAAATAATTCTGACATGGATAAAGACTTCATTCTTGATTATTGATCAATCTCTCCCAATATTTGTTTGCAGATGATCCAGAGTGCGATGCGGAAGTGATCGAATTCGTCGTGAGCCAGAATCTCTCATCACGCAGCTTCCGACGGCTCCTCAAAACTGCCAATGCGCGGGAACACGGAAAGAGAAGCGTCACCAACAAAAAGATGCGCACTCTGCTGAGGCAGATTAAAAACACAGATCCCGATTACGCTCTGCTTCCGCGACTTATGGACCTTGTGAAAGAGGCTAACATGACCCACTTGGAGAGGGAGCTGAAAAAAAAGTTTATAGTCCAAGAAGAAGATAGGTACACTCTGTCAAATGTTCAATAGTGCTAAGAGTGCAGAAAAAATAACAAATAACTGCTGTATTGGTCTAGTCTTTTCAGTACTCGGGTGATGGCTAATGCCAAAGGGTAAATCTGGACCAGTCCCAGTAGCCAAGTACATGGTCACCTGAGAAAACAAAGAGATAAAACCTTGCAGCTGCTGCCAGAATATATGTAGCAGAAACCTTATCTTTTTAAGGGCTAAAGTGTAACTCTCTGGGCAAGAATGACGAATATGATACAGTCTGTCACTGGTATTAACACAGCTGTCTTTCTTTTTCTGAGCTCTCTCTATAACATAGATCAGTTATCTCTACACTTTCTTTAACAGAGTGACCCCGTTGTTCATTCTGTAGCAAAATCGCACAGCAGGGTTGTCACCCTGTGCACAGGGTAGTCATGTAGTTTTTAAATGAACTTTAGTATAGACAAACATTAAAAACCTTTGTAACCAGTTTTTCTTTTTGTTGTTTTTCCTTTCGGAAAACTACTATTGACTGTGTTATATGATCTGTCCCTACTGTAACTAGCACTTCTGCTAGGCAGCTTGGCTTGTTACAAGAGGTGGAAAAATAAGAAATCCACTTGGCAGGATCAACAGGTAATAATACTATGCTACTGGAATCAGAAAAACAAAAACCGCCCTGCTCAATGTTAGTGACCGATTGCATCATATGTCATTTTTATTCCCATACCTCTGAACGTGGTCTCCTAGACCACGTTCAGACAGGCAGCAAATGGTAAAAAACACTGAATGGTCACCTGTTTTTACCAGCCGCCTAAATGGCTAAACCCTGTAACATGCTGTACTCAGCAAATTTTAAACAGCAGGTCACGTTTTGGCAGGTAGTGGCGCCTGCCAATCATCTACAATTGCAACCAATGGGACCGCAATGCAAGCACAGAGGTCAAATTGCATTGGAAACCCCAGAAGGTGGTAGAGCAGCAGCTGGCCACCAATTAGTTGGTGATACTGCCACCTCCTGAATATGTTTTTTTTTTTTTACATAATATAAAAAAAAAAACATATGCAGGAGGTGTCAGTATCGCCTCCCAAACGCTGGCCAGCTTCTGCTCTTGCGCTCTGGAATGCAATCCACCGCTGATCGCTTTATAGAGGGCAGTAGTGCCTGCTTCCTGTCTGAACTTGGCCTTAGAGATTCCGACTGGAATGGTGTGTTAATACTAGTGACAGACTGCCTCAAATATGTCATTTTTATGTTACTTTGCCTTGAATTTTAACTTTACACAACAAATCCTCCAGCCCAGGGATAGGCAACTTTGCCGCTCCAGCTGAGCTTCTATAATGCCATCATGCACCCGATTGCCGTGGCTGTCAAGTCTTGCAACGCCTCATGGGACTTGTTGTTTCAACACAACTGGAGAGCCGAGGTTGCCTACCCCTTTCTCCAGCTGCAATTCACTTCAAATGACACATTTCCAGTGGAGCCCCTCATTTAGCTTTTGCAGCAAGTCCTTCTTTTTCTTTTGCCGTCTTTAACTGCCAGGTTCTCTAACGTTCGTAAAATATAACACAACGTCGAACATTTTCAATGAAAACAATTTATAGCAATAAAAATGGACGCTTTTTTTCTCTCTGTTCTTCCTGATGACGTTGTTGTTGTTGTCGTGTGTTGTCAAATGACTTTTAATTCCACTTTTGGAAGATCGATCAAAAGTGTTTCACCGTGTAAGGAATTGTTGCACTCCTGAATCCAATCAGATTGTTCAGGTATTTTGAGGGCCAGTGGGGCCGACTAGCAAGATGCTGAAGCTTGGCCCATCGGTAGATTCCTCCAGCCACACAGTTTAGCGTAGATGGAGGAATCTGTTGCACTTTTTCCATCTGACCACAGAACTGCAGATAATCTATAGGTGCATGGCCAGCGTAACTTGGGAAGGTAGTGTTCAGTAGTTCACAGGAGTTGGCTGATAACATTGTTTCAGATTTCAGTTTGGTGCGCAGGAATATACAAGGACACTGTGTATCTGACAGGATCCGCAAGTATTTTCTGTAGTTTAAAAAAAAAAATTCTTAACTTGAGAAATGGAAACCAGTGCAGCCACCACATGTAAGGACTGGTTCATCCTAGAATTGATCTATGAACATTTAACAGCCTTATAACACATGTACCTTGATAAATGAATAGCAGTGGCGTCACGCGCAGGAGGGGGGGGTGCAACCTGGGGGGGTGGTGGCACCAACAGTGGGTTGACACCAGCCCATTTTGCTGTCACCCCCTCTGAAAAGTTGGCACTTTGTCATGGTCCCGGGGACCCGCGGCATACCTTATCCCGTCGGATGAAGTTCCCTCCTTTCTCTGCCAGCGTCCATCACCAAGATTTTTATGATACAGGATTTATATAGCGTCAACAGTTTGCGCAGCGCTTTACAATATAAGGAAGACATTACAATCACAATTCAAGACAAGATGGTAAGGAGGGCCCTGCCCCTGAGGGCTTACAATCTAAAAGGGAGGGGGAAGTGATACATGAGGAGGGAGCTGTGTGGGGATGAATTGTCTGAGAACGTGATAGTTCAGTGGTTAGGTTGAGGTGGGATAGGCTTCCCTGAAGAGATGAGTCTTAAGGGATCGCCTAAAGGCAGTCCCAGTGGGAGATAGTCGGACAGGTTGGGGTAAGGAAATCCATAGGATGGGAGGGACTCTAGAGAGGTCCTGGAGGCTAGCATGGGAGGGGTTGACAAGGGAGCTGGTGGATTGGTAGAGGGGGGCAGAGGATGGAAGCCAGTGGAGGGATTGGCAGAGGGGGGTTGCAGACACTGAGCGGTTGGTTAGGTGAATGGGTCTGGCAGCTGTATTCATGATAGACTGAAGGGGCGATAGTCTGTGTAGTAGAAGGCCAATGAGGAGGGAGTTGCAATAGTCAAGACGAGAGATAACAAGGGAGTGGATGAGTAGATTTTGCGGTTTCATTAGTGAGGAAGGGGCGTAATTTGGAAATGTTGCGAAGGTGAAGGCGGCAGGGTTTGGATGTGGGGAAGAAAGGCGAGGTCCGAGTCAAGGAGGACACCAAGCACCTTGGCATGAGGGGATGGATGTATTCAATCTCAATGGAAAAGTTGGGGGAAGGTGCACAGGGGGAGGAAATATCATGAGTTCAGTTTTTGAAAGGTTGAGTTTTAAGAAGTGTTGCGACATCCAGACCGATATGTCCGATAGTAGATTAGTGACACGCAAGGAAACGGAGGGGGTGAGTTGTGGAGTGGAAAGATATATTTGACTGTCATCGTCATAGAGATGGTATTGGAAGCCATGTGAAGTTATTAACTGACCAAGGGAGGAGGTGTAGATAGAGAAGAGAAGGGGTCCAAGGGCAGATCTTTGGGGGACCCCGACAGGAAGAGGAAGGGGTGGAGTTAGATTTGTAGGTGACACTAAATGAGCGCTTAGATAGGTAGGAGGAGAACCATGAGAGCGCAGAGTCTTGTAGGCCAAGCGAGTGAAGTCTTTTGAGAAGATGGCTGCCGGCAGTTAAGTGACTGTGACGTCACTATGCCCATGCATTATGACGTCACCCCTTTTGCGTAATGACATCGTGCGTGTGCTTGATGACGTCCCAGCGGGACACCATCAGCGGGACACTATCAGACACCATTGTCAATAACAAACTGGGTTAAGGGAAAAACAGCGCTGTACTTTACCCTCACCTTATGAATAGCAACACACTGGGTATCTATAGCAAACATTTTATGGGGAGCCATGTCATCTATGCCTAGATCCTTTGACAGTCCGATCAAACCACGGCAGAGGTGCAGTGATGAGATCTCCTCGCTTGTAGACCATTGACGCTTCTTCTGTTCCATGTGCCTCAGTACCGACATGGATAAGAGTAAACCCTCTTTCGATGCTCCCCAAATACCCCATCATGCACAGACCAATGTCGTTTCGATAATCGTTCTCTAGAAATACTAAACCCCCCCCGAACGTTGTCTATCGACAGAACGGATTTTCATTTGCGCATGTGCAGTGTTCATGTTGCGATTTTTTTCATACGAAAACGCCACAGATCCATCATTTTTGGCACCACTCTAAAAAAGTTTTCCAGCCTGACCGATCTGGGAAATTCGGCAAGGAGTACAGTAAAAAAAAAGTTGGGTTCCCATTAGCTGATCGATTATCGTTCGGAAGACCATTCATGGATGATTTCTGAATGATAATCAAATGGTGTATGGGCACCTTAAGAGTCTGCAGGAGCAAGAGCATTGCACCTGCGATTCATTGCTCACGGTTGCAATGCTTTACTGGCTCCAATACAACAGTGTATAAATTAGGGATGCACCGATACTAGTATCAGTATCGGTGCTGATGCCGAGTATTTAGGCAAGTACTCATACTCGCCCAAATGCTCTGATGCCTAGCCCAATGCTTGAGCTTCCGGTATCAGGAAGCCGGGCAGCATGTCATTACACGCTGCCCGGCTTCCTGATTGACCGGGAAGACGGCTCCATGCTCCCTCGTCACGAAGGAGTACGAAGCCGGCCTTACAGCCAATCAGGAAGCCGGGCAGCATAATTATTTACTGCCCGGCTTCCTGATTTGCTGGGAAGCCAGCTTCATGCTCACTCATCACCTGGTGACGAGGGGATATGGAGCCAGCTTCCTGGCAAATCAGGAAGCCGGGCACCGAATCATTACACAGGCCCGGCTTCCTGATCAAACAGAAAGCCGGCTCCATGTTTTCTCGTCATCTGGTAGTCGGGAAGCCGGGTGGTGAGTCTTTACACGCCGCCTGACTTCCCGGCTAATCAGGAAGCCAGGTGAATATGGCTTCCTTAACGGGACTTCCGGTATCGGTATTCGGTATCGGTAGGTACCGCAAGAAATATCGGTACTTGTACTCAATACCGAAAAGACAATATTGGTGCTTCCCTAGTATAAATGTAAATTTTTATTTTATGAATTGTGCATTTGTTATATATTTTTTTTATATAGGTGGAAGTTCCCTTTATAAAAATGATTAAAGTACAAAAAAAGTAAGTGCGTTGTTAAAAAAAATGTACATTGGTGTCATTTTTTTTTTTGCTGATCACACTCTTCCAAAGACTTTCTCTTCTTGCGTCATGGAGACGGCTTTCCTGCTAATCGGGAAGCTGGGTGGCGAGTCTTTACACACTTCCCGGCTAATCAGGAAACCAAGGGGCAAGTCATTGCACGCCGCCTGGCTTCCTTAATGGGACTTCCGGTATCGGTATTGGCGAGTACCTAAAAAAAAATTATCTGTACTCGTAACCGAAAAAACGGTATTGGTGCATCCCTAATAGGAACCCTTGCTACTCCAGCTATGGTGAAACTACAAATACCATCATGCCTTTGCCTCTGGGTGTCATGCCTGCGGCTATCAGAGTCTTGCAATGCCTCATGGCACTTGTAGTTCCACATCAGGGCCGAGGTTGTTTACCCTTGGTGTAAGGTTTTATAGGCAACAATCTGCAGGCTCCATTCGGGTATTCTGACAGCAGCCAAATACAATGGCGGAGGATTCCTCAGTCAACACTCGTAAGCATTGCTGGAGGAATCGGTTATATTTTCTTCATTCAGCCTGCAGGTTAAACAGAGAAAATACACTGAGTGGCCAGATTATTATGACCACCTGACGTTTGTAGGCAAATCAGCTATAATTTGGAGCTGAAGTTGCTAGAGGGCCAGACCATTATAAATAGGGAAGCAGGTTGGTTACCACGACAGTAGAAGTGATTTGTTTCTGAAGATACGGGGAAACAACGCGATTTAACAGCCTTTGAAAGTGGGATGATTGTTGGCGCTCGGAGCCATGGAGCGAGTATCAGCAAAACAGCAGAATTCGTTAAATGTTCAAGAGCAGCTGTTGTTAAAGTGTTTAAAGACTGCTTACTCAGGCGGCGGGACAGCCACAGGCTTTTGCTCCCCTGACCCCCTTCGAGGAGTGCTGTTTGTTGGAGGGTCCTACCCGCCATGGTCTGTCGGTGTCCTACCGTTTGCTATGCGACCCACCTGGTCTTTCCCAACCGGTGTATATAGCTAAATGGGAACAGGACCTAGGAATCACTTTTACCGCGACTCAGGTAGATAGGATCTTCCAGATGATACATAAAACCTCTATCTCCAGTAATATCCAGGAAACGGGGTTCAAAATCCTATCCAGATGGTACCGAGTGCCAAAAACCCTGCATAAAATGTTTCCACAGTGCTCACCGCTCTGTTGGCGCTGCCAGGAACAGGAGGGATCGTTAATACACATATTCTGGTCATGCCCACGGCTCAATGAGTTTTGGGGTAAAGTGGCAGAGATTTGCCACAAATTGACTGGAGTTAGCTTGGGGTCCGATCCGCCTGAATACCTGCTCCACTTGGCCCCCATGCCCCTACGCCGATACAAGAGATCACTCTTTGTACAATTGCTAAATGCGGCGAAAGTGTGCATACCCTTATACTGGAAGCGCACATCTGCACCACCGATTTCGCTGTGGCTGACAAGGGTTGGAGAGATCTATAGGATGGAGGATCTCCTAGCCTCGGCAAACCACAGGGAAACACAGTTCAACTGCACCTGGTTCTACTGGACGGACTTCATCACGTCCCCAGACTATGCAGCCCTGGATGGCCATCAGGTGGAATGCTCCTATGGCTGACGGTATAAGACAGCCCACTGGCCAGGCCATGTAGAGGTAAGAGCAGGAGCCACTGGGAGTTCGCTGGGAGATATCTGTACTTCCCCCCGCCCTTACCGCCCTCTCACCTTTTCTACATTCATAACTAAAGAATTCATAAAAAAAGTGTTTAAAGACTGGACTGTCAGCCGAAAATCTGGGTCTGAACGTGCGAATTGTGGCCGCCAGCGACTAGTCAATGTTAGGGCAGAACGGAGAGCGGCAAGACTGGTACAAGACAACAGAAGGGCAACAGTGCCGTGTCAGATTCCTCGCATCACCTTTCATCATCTCGTGGAGTCACGAGGCGACCCAACTAAGTAATCTCGTGGGCAAACGAAGTACTGATGGGGTGGTCATAATAATAATCTGGCCACTCAGTGTATATACCTGTATACCCAACCGGCTTTAGTTTTTGTTTGCACTGCCGAGCTGTTCCATGGTGGCTGGTGATCAGCAAGGGCTAGCCCACTGTTTCTTAATTTTCCCTTACGTCCCTCTCCCGCAGGTGGCGCTATACCTGGTAGGTGATGACCTAAGTAGAGCCGTGTCCTCCGATGAACCCAGAGAAAAGGATTTGTCGGTGAGTACAAAAAAAACCCTTTGTTTTGATTTCTTAGTAGAGTATAGGAAGACTAGAACCCTTTGTATTATTGTCTCCCTCCCCGTTCCTTCCTTTCTGGTATTTCCATTGTCACTGTGATGGGAAGTCAGCAGATTCTAGTTAAAAACCCATCGGGATGTCTAATTATTCCCCATTCTATCCAAAACGTAAAAAAGAAGTGTCCAGACGTGCACTTTAACAAGCAGTAGATTCATCTTTCATATGCTGTGGGTTTTTTTTTTTTCTGTATAAATTAATTTGTAGTTGAGACTTTGTAAAACTGAAAGGTGAGTGAGAGGATTCTTGCGTTACAATGTTCTGCAGATTCAGTTCTACTTTCAGGTATGTTGCCCGAGGCAAATAAATAGAGTAATTCCGTGACTCCTACAGCACAGGTGACTCCTACAGCACAGGTGACTCCTACAGCACAGGTGACTCCTACAACACAGGTTTCTGTTTCTTTGGGTTTTCCCAGGAACCTTACACTCAGCAGTGGAAAACATCAATTAGGGCACAGGTAACCTTAAACAACTTCCTTACTGAGTACGTGATTCATTTAAAGGAGAACTAAGGGGTAAGTGTTTTTCCCCATAGTTCTCCTAAGTGTCACGGGAGGACACAAAATAGTGTCCTCCCGTGACCCAATGCTCAGTATATTGCTTGCGGTATACTGAGAGGCCGCAGCCGGGACGGATCCCGACATTACTGTCTGGATCCACCCAGCTGCGTGATTGACAGCTGGATCTGCCTATCTAGAGTCAGAGCCAGCTATACCCGCCCCCTCCCTCGTCCGTTACGCCAGTCAGCGCTGGAGGATCGGAGCGGGGATCCCTGCAGGGAGCCGTGAATGACAGTCACAGCTCTCTGCAGAGAGATGATCTTAAAGTGAGCGAGCGCCGGTATGTGTTCGCTCACTTCGCGATCTATTGAGCCGACCTGTGACAGTTTCTTTGTCACACGTCGGCTCGAACTATGAGCCCGAGTGATTTTTACTCACCTCATAGTTCTTCTTTAAAGGTAACCCGTACTGACCGGTATACGTTGGGCGTGTTTATGCACATCCGGTGTATACCCACATACAGCCATTGACATCTATAGGAGGCCGTACACAGCACCCGTGGCTCCCTGGCGGCCGTGTGCATGAGCCCTAAGGCTTTTCACACCCTAGTTTTCGATGTACCTGGAATGTATTTAGCTCATTTACTATATATTGAAATTCATGTTGGGCTTTAAATGTGCTTAGATTTACCTTGATACATGTTTGGCATCAGTAACCCAACCAGTAATGCCTGAGACAATCAAAATTTTAAGGAGGAGTTAAGCAGTCCCTCTTAACATAGGTATCCTTTACAGCAGGGGTAGGCAACCTCGGCACACCAGCTTGTGGCAAAGCTACAATGCCCACCATGCCTCTGGGAGTCATTCCTGTGGCTGTCAAAGTCTTGCAATGCCATATGGGACTTTTAGTTCCACTAAAGCTGGAATGCCAGGTTGCTTACTCCTACTTTACATTTAACAAAAAACCTGAGCCTGCCATTGTGTGACCTGCAGTGACCTTACACACCCTACCCTACCCACAGAGAGTTCTTTCACATGTCACATGACCATCATGTGCATCACTCCGTGTCTTTTTTTTGTTTGTTTTTGGGGAACCTCCTATGTTAATAGGTCAGAACACATGCCTGAGCTGTTAGCTTTAGTTACTCATGCTAGTAATATGACCGTGCCATATGTTTTCCTTTGTTTGCAGACAGCCATGGGACTGTGCGACATCATGGAAATTATAAGAGTTCCAAACAATGAAAGTGTCGCATTCTTCAGCATTGTTTCTCCCGAGCGGTTAATTTTGGCGTGGGCAAGTGTTACGTGGGTGAGTTAAAAATAGATTCCTCTTTCTTTATCAGCAGTATTATACAGTCATTAAAAGCAGAACAAATGTTATGACTGCACGTCAATGCAAACTGTGCAAGTGTGAGGAGCTTTTACGCGGCGGTTACATCATTGCATAGGGCTGTCTTCATTAAAACTAACAGTTCCTTGTTCTGACCGGCCTTTATGATCTGTAAATTACATCTTTTTCATGAACTGCGTTACCTGTAAGAGCTGGGACAACGTTCAACAAGAAGATCTACAATCTTTATCAGAGCGGCAGAAGAGAAGATAAAGTCAATGAAAGCACTAAGATCATTCTGACAGCTGCCAGCTTGATTCAGACCTGCCTTGCAAAGCAGATAGAGAGGGAGTTGCAAAGCAGAAGCTTCAGGAAGCACACTCCCAATGACTCTCTGAGGTGCCTTGGTGAGGAAGAACTCCCCAAGTGGACATTTATAGCTCAGGACAGCACAGCGTTTCCTGGACGGCATTAGTAGCTCACCAATTGCTTTGCCTGCTACCTGTAAAGCAGCAAATGTGTGTTTCTCACATAGCAACATTTACAACAAAACGAGGATTCAGGTGTCTTTATTCTCTTATTTATTTTTTGGTAGGAGAGTCACCATAAAAATATCATTTCTGGTGTGGAGATCCTCTGGACACCTACAAAAATAACCTTCCGCTATAACAGACACTCACCACCGGCAGTGTGTACAGAGCGCACACGCGGGAGGAGTGATCCGTGTCATTTTTGAGCCGATAAAAGGAAAACCTTGGTGAGAGCTTGCACTGCTGCCCCAAGACAACAAGTGTCTTCCTTTCCTTTTCCAATTGCATTGTGGGAAACCAGGGATGGCTCTAGGCAACTCTTAAACAGGTGAGAGAGTGCTTCCCTTACTTCAATTATTTAAGACACTTAAGTAATAAATATGAACATTTAGTGGGTTGAACTCATACGCGTGCTGCTAAATCTCTACCCCATCGAGATGCAAAGCATTCTCTTACATGCCCAATCGGTCCTCATAAGAGCAAAATCACTTCAAGAGAACCTGTCCCACTCGTGCGACAAGCCTTTGATGGAAGATGCAGCTGAGGCTATGGAGCTAAATCTATTTATCTTTCCTGTTAAGAACATTGCTGCCCCAGTATATGTTGCCGGTTCCCATTTGAGGCTTCCCGCAAAAGTATTTTTCCTTTGTGACGGATTCTTTTTAACGTGAACCTGTCACCCAATAAATGAAGGAGCCTTGTTAGCAATTGGCTGCATTAGCTGTCAGTAGGTACTTGTTCTAGGATCAGTTCCCTCAGTGGCATGCCAAATGAAGTATGCTTATAGGTGCTGTTAGCATAGCCATGTTCCTACCCCAAGTGGCAATGCCCAGGGCTGCTGATGGGGGAATACTCTTATACTCTTCGAGTCACTGACCTGGAAAAGAAAAAAAAAAGTTGGTAAATCAGGCTTTGCCAATTTATTGCCCAGGTCAGTGACTAGACAAGCATTTCCATCAGCAGCCCTTGCTTTTCTTAATAAATCCACGCAAACAAGCTCAATGTCTTAAATAATGGCTCATATGCCTTAAAGTGACTTCCTCCACAGCTATCCTTAATACTGTTGCCGATTGGTCAAAACTGTGCCATTCCTACATGGGCAACACCTACATGACCTATGCATGATAGCTGCAACTTCACAAAACAATGCCTAGGGAGCATCGCCCACTAGGGGGTGGCCGGCAGTACTGCAAGATAGCAGCATTACAGAGGTGATGGGAGAGAAGGTAAGTTGGAGGGTTGCCATTGTCACGTTTTAAAGTCGCCAATAAAGGCAGAGAAGTTTACAGAGAAATTTAAGATAAATAGAATTCTATACACGGTATCTATACACAGGAGGCAGTAGGCAGGTACAGGATATATACATTCCAGTCTGTTGTGGGGGGGGGGTAACAGCTTCATAGAGTAGTCTCCGTGCCCTTCTCATCGTCTTCCCCTATGTGATGTCCTTCTGTCTTGGGGGACGATGGATATTTCTCACTACGCACTTTACCATCCACTCCACGCCTTCGTTTAGGCCCCTCCTGGAGAGAGAAGACAAGAGAGGTCAATACCCAGGCCACTAAAGACTCCTGAAAATTAAGAATGGTATCAAAACTCAATTCCAAGGTTTTACGTCTACTTTATTTCTTTAAATGTCCATCGCCTAGCAGCTCTAACTATACAAAATGCAGATTTTGCTTCAACAGGTCACCTCCCCTGTGGTGGTGTCCCGGGCAGGCTCCGTGGTCCAGCGTCTGTCCTCCTCCGGGTTGAATGACACTCAGCACCATGCAAGCCACTTCTGAACACAGGCATTTATGAGCACAGTCCTTGGGGTGCATCATCATGTCTTCCTGGGCTGACAGAATGATTTGTGACTGTGCCATTCTGTGTAGAAGGACTGCACACTGCCGACGCCAGTGGAGAAGAGGCATCACATGATCAGCACTAAAAACAGCTGGATTAAAAGGTAGGTGTACAATGATATGTGTACTACCGATAAACAAAAATGCAAAAGGTAAAAAAGAGTTACTAAGCACTAAAATTATATCTGATATAATACAAAAAAAAATTGCAATATTGTGTCGAGCACATTATTGCATATAAATGATGTGTACGATGATATATATTTTTTTGAATAGATGCAAGGCTTCTGTTTAAGTTTATGGAAATGGGCTCGTGTTTCAGATCCTCAACATCAGGACCCCATCTCATGTTTCCTGCATACCAAATGCAAACCTTTGTCAGGTTTATATCACTGACTGTCTCTCCGCTGAGGAGATTCACCTTATAACTGTCCTGGTGACTATCATCTCTGGACCAGAAAGTGATGTGAAAGCCAGGAGAGGAAATCTTCCAATAGGGATGACTGTCTAAGAGGGGCTCATTTCCTGTTGAGACCCTAGGACTGGTATTGCAGGAAAACCTCTCCCATGGGACACAAACACCCCAAAAAAAAAAAAAGCTTACAAGGGTTTTTCTTTTTAGCTTTCCCAAGCTAACTAAAAAAAAATGTTGGCTTTAGAAAGCATTCTTAACAAACAGGAGAATCAGTATATAGCGGACGACAAGGACAGTTCTTACCCGGAAAGGGCAGAGCATGCCTGGGTGAGACAGTCCCTTTTTCCGATCTTGTTGATGCAATCACTGAAGGCGGTTTTGATATCTGGAATCGAGAGGCAACCCTAGAAGGCAATCAGATAAAGATGCATGAAAACAATATACAGAAGCACCTGGTATTTTGCATCAGCAGGAATAGTGGGGTATTACCGGAGAAGTGAGTATCCGTTGGTTGGAGGGGGAACGTGACATTGCATCTTTTAAAGAGACCCTGTCACCAGACCGTTTATTTCAACAAAAACTTCCCATTTGATTTTAAGGGCATTTAAAAAGGAGAAGCATGAGGCGAGTGCTTTTCACTCACCTCATAGTTCTAGCCGTCCTGCGACAATGAGACTGTCACAGGTCGGCTCAGTAGATCGGGAGGTGAGCGAACACATACCGGGTTTGCTCACCTCTCGATCCTGTCACAGCTCTCTGCCGTGCCAGGGGAGGGGCTGGATTCCCCTCTCCCCCGGGAGCGGACGGGGGAGGGTACAGCTGGAACTGCCTCTAGATAGGCAGAGCCAGCTGTCACTCACGCAGCTGGGCGGATCTCGACATCGATGTAGGGATCCGCTCCGGCGTCTCAGTATACCGCGAGCTGTAGCTCGCGGTATACTGAGCTTAGGGTGACCGGAGGACGCTAGTTTGTGTCTTCCCGTTACCCTAAGGAGAACTATGGGGAAAAGCCATAACCCCATAGTTCTCCTTTAACACCTTTTTTTTTTTTTTTGCATGCGATTTACCTGTAAAAGGAAAAGCCCCGAGACTGCTGGTGTGTGCCGCCATCTTGGAAGTGATGTCAGCAGACTTACAGGGTTATTCACAAAAGGGTGAATAGTTTGGAGAAGGCAGGAGAAGTGAACAATCTAGGACAACATAGCTGAACTGGAAAGTGAGCGGAATTGGAGATTTTTCCAAATCAGCTACATTGTCCTAGATTGCTCACTACTCCTGCCTTCTCCAAACTCTTCTCCCTTTTGTGAATAACCCTGTTAGTTGTAACTCAAGTAACACTCTATAGCAGTGGTGGGAAACCTTGCCACTCCAGCTGTGGTGAAACTACACATCTAATCATGTCTCTGCGAGTCACGCCTGTGATGCACATTCTCCAATACCTGGGAACCATCGTTCTGACTTTGCAGCCTCATTTGTCTTCGAAACACGATTCCCTTAGGCCTTTGTTCACACCAAATGCAGAGCAGATCCGGTCAGGTTTCTGCACACGCATGCTAGTCTTTTAGATGCGTTTTTGGCTAAAACTTTTTTTTTTTAAGTTTCAAATGGGCTTTCAGTGCTTTCCAGGCATTTGCATACGTTTTTGATGCGTTTGCAGATCCAGAGCAGGTAAAATAGGGCCTGCTGCAGTTTTTTTTCACCTGCTCTGGAACCGCACGCTGCGATGTGAACTGGAGCAAAAAATACCATTGGAATACATTGGACGCAGTTTTGATCCAGTCTGCAACTGATCAGCTCTGCGCTTGGTGTGAACAAGGCCTCATGACAGTTAATTTATATAGAGAATGATCATTTGTATGAAAATCTCTGCAACCAAAAAGAACCGGCCGCACATCTGGTGATCACGGTATAGATCATCTGTGGCTAGGGAAGGGAAAATCCCAATACCATGGCGAACACAATCACTTCTATCACACGGCACTTTTTATACAATTGTCTAGTTGACATGGAAATCACCCAGAAGAAAACCCGATGACAGTTCTACTAAAGCATTGATGATTTACTGAAGATAGTAACAGTGCGGTCTGTGACGCACAAGGCCCTAATACGCGTGTCGCAGGGTGATAAGCCTAAACACCGTCTGCCAAGAAAGGAAATACTTCACAGAAAAAAAAAAGGTCAAAACCATTGCAGAGGGGGGTAATCCATTAGGTGGAAATCCCCAATACCATGTAGTTCAAGAAATATTTGGTGAAAGACAAAGCATTTGTTATAATAATAGGTTCTGTTTTCTCAAGGATTTTAGTTAACATGAGTTTTTTTTTTTAGTTTGAGACAATGGAGCGTGTTAAAAGTAGATGTAAACCCCAACAAGATGAAATTTAGTTTGAGAAAGCACTGCCATGTTTTACCCTATTGTTCTCACAGTGTTACAGACTAAGCCTTCTGTGCGGTCGGCGCGTCTTGTGACAGGAAGTACTCTGGCCGGCAGGATCACCGAGTTAAAATAAGAAAAATAAGGCAAAAACAACAAAAAAAAAGACTGCATGCAGTGTGTTTAAGTGGAGGTAAGCTCTTACATTAAATCATCTCATTTGCTTTTACGTGCACTTTACATACAGCTTCCTGCGTCTCCTGTCTGTCCAAAGAATAGGCAGATGCTCTTTCACAGTGCAGTGAATGGGCAGGGGGCACAGGAGGCTGTAAGGTGTAGGTGGGAAATCGTGATGTCACTCTGCAGGGTATGTGGGGTGCTCGATTTCTTTGGTGGGGGAAAACAGTACCTAATGGGGGAATTGACTAGAACTGGAGCCGGCAGAATCTGGAATAGTAACCAATCAGCTTCTGTCGTTAGCTTGTTCAGGTAAGCTTTCAAAGTGGAAGCTGATTTGTTTCCATGCACAGCTGCTCCAGATTCTGTCTGCTTCAGTTTAAGTAAATGCCCCTCAACGTGGTGCTAGCTTTTGAAATGTGTTTTATCCATTTGCCACTTTAAAATGGCATTCCACCCAAAAGTAAACACACGTTGAAATACGGTAGCTATTGAGCAGTCTCTGCCTTTAGCGGGTGGACTGCTTCCGTGTCATCATAGAGTGGAGGTCTCTTTCTTGGAAAACAAAAAAGAATATTAGTCCATTAATCAGGAGAAATAACCCTTGCGAAGGCATATCTATCAGCAGTAGCAATGTCTCCAAGGTCCCTTAGAGCACTTTGTATGGGTAAAACAAAGCACATACACAACCAAAGAATTGCTGTATGCAGCCATTGCACACCAGCTTCTGATAATTGCAAAAGCTGGTCGGCTTAATTAGCTGCAAAGAGTGGAGGTCTCTGTGGCATGATCCCTGTCTCTGGGTCCCTTCCTCTTCCTAATGCATTCTCTAAATCAGAAGTTCTCATCCTTTTTTTTTTTTGTAGTTGTGGCACCCTTTAAAAGTAGACAAAATCGCGAGGTACCCCAGTCTAAAATGTAAAAAAACAAAATCTATAACAAATTTCCAAATCTCTGTCCTAGACAGGGTCTGCTATTGGTTTTAAGGAGGGATTCCATGCAAAAAAACAAAACTCTATACCCCCCTTTTATATCAGAAGCCCCCTTTCCTATTAGAGCACCCCCCCTTCCTATCAGATTCCTCTAATTCATGTCAGAGTACCCCCCCATAACAGAAGCCCTCGTTTCACATCAGAATCCTATCTTTTACACAATGCGGCTAAGGCAGCATGACAGGGAAAGGCACGTGGGGCAGGTCTGGACAGAGGTGACTCCTGCAATCTTCTGAATGCTTGGAGAGGTCCCATAAGATTGCTCCCTTTCATGTCAGAATCCTATTTTTTAATCTTCCCCACAATGCGGCTAAGGCAGCATGGCAGGGAAAGGGACATGTGGCAGGTCTGAAAAAAACCCTCTACAAAACACAAAAAGATCCCCAGCACACCTGCCAGCAACAAAACAAATAGCCCTGTCTAACAGTATGAGAGGTTTTAGTTACACAAACATTTGGACAAAAATATGTGGAGGCCACACCGCCGCGCCAAGGCACCTTCTGGGGCCAGTGTGATTCCCTGTGTCTTTAGAAAGGAGGACCTCCTCAAAACGCGTTGCTCCTCCACTACTGACCATTTCTAAATCTAACACTGTCCCGTGCACGTCCTTCCTTGGCCGCTTTCAAAACTACCGCAGCAAAGATCAGAGGCACACAATCTACACAGACTCCTGACTACTGCCTAACCACCCCTTTACCCTCACCACCAGCCCTCCGGCAAACACAGCCCCTTGGTCCCGATCTGTCCACTGCTTCACATTGACCCCCTGTCCCACCAACACGCCGGATGTTACAATTTTCCAGCAGCCATGTCCAGACGATAGGACCTGTTCAGCTCTGTCCTTACTCCCTCATCTGCGCTCGTGCCATGGGAGGCGGCACACATATGTGGGCGCGGGCATAAGGATGTTTTCATACACCCGCCCGCATCTAGGAAGCCCCCGTCCGGCCGTTCGTAGACAGCTGCCGGATGGAAGGTGGTTAAAACTACAAGTCCCACTAAACCCTCCCTCTACACAAGGTGGCAATGCTGCGGTGTTTTTTACTGCAGCGTTGTCACCCTATTACAGGAAGCGGGAAAAATACCAAATCTACTGGCAGGATCAACAGGTAATACAACTATATTACAGTGGAGACATATGAAACAAAGTCAGAAAAGTAAACTTAGCCGTTAAGCAGTTGCAGTGTCCGACATCTACCAAAAAGGGAAATATTTGTAATGGACCGACCTTTCAAATTGCCCATCAACATTCAGCAGTTCAGTATTGGCAGAGCTATGAAAGACGATTTCTATTTCTTACAAGTGCATTGTGTGTGCTTTGCTATAAAGTAAGCCGTGTTTGCACACCATGTAACAGTCTCTGTCTCCCTCTGGAGGCTGAGTCATGCCACTGCAACTAATCCTCCCATACAAAATATAGTTTACAAGAGTCTAAAACAGCTTTTCTCAACCATTTTACCCCAGAATGGCAAGTGGGAAGAATGCCCCCTTACCTCGGTCGCCAGTGGGAAGAATGTCTCACTTTTACAGGGGTGGTCAGAATGCCACTCTCGCAGACAGCTATATATGGCTCCGGCTATATAGACCCGTGAGTCATCACATCTTCTACAGTGTATTAGGCATGGAGGATGCCGAAGGACATTCCACCCCCGGAGTTGGAGGGTGAGACAGTCTGCAGGGACCGGTCTAGCAGCCAGGTGGGTGAGTATATCCTTATGATTTGAAACCCTTTACTAGGGATGCACCGATACCGATACAAGCATCGGTATCGGCCGCGATACCGAGTATTTGCATGAGTACTCGTGCAAATACTCCAAAACATAAAACGAGTACCTGTGCCGCGTCCGCCATCTTCAGGGACCCGGTTCCGCCGCACACAGCCCGGCTCGCGGCCGGCGTTGTTCATGTTCTTCATAATATTAAGAAACTGACCTAAAATCATGATTTTTTATTGCTTTAGAAAAAATGTGACCTGTCCCTTTAAGAAAAAGTATCGGTAATTGGTATCGGCGAGTACTTGGAATAAAGTATCGGTACTCGTACTCGGCCTTAAAAAAGTGGTATCGGTGCATCCCTACCCTTTACCAAAATGAACCCTTAACCCATGCAGTGCAGGGGGTGGCCCCACTGCAAGGGTTAGGTTTTATTCTGCCTGGAGTTGTTCTTCTCTAAAGGCCCCTTTCCCCATTTACCTCCACATCCTGCTTGTTCGCCAGCACCAAGATGGGGACTCCTTCCAAGACGTCACTGCTGATTATTTTCTCTGTGACAAAAGTAGGAATGTTAAAAGGTGAAAAAAAAAGTGGAGAAACATGTCTGTGTTATAACAGGCCGCATACAACTACCAGAAAAACATTTCACATGGGCCTCAGCTTGTATAAGAGCAGCGTGTATGTAAATCTTTCATAAGAAAGCCTTTGTAAATATAATAACCTAAGGCAGAGTACTTTTAGATCACTACATTATCCCATTCATATAGGGGAGCAGAGTGGCGGCGGAATCAACTAATCGGTAACGAGAATAGTTGGCAACGATTCTCATTAACGATCATCGATTAGTTATTTCAACCCTACTTGAAATGTATATTTAAATGCAATTAGTGTAAGAAACTGAATGTGACTTGGTATTAGCTGCTCATTAACTCCCTATACAGCAGCATTTAGGAGTTAGGGAGAAGGGGCAGCCACAAGGAGCCAATCAGAGATGCCTCATGAGGTGCATGCTAACAGGAGGAGAATGCCAAGAGAGGACTCATTAGTATTCCGCTAATCCTTCACTGTCCAGTCACAGGCTGGGGGCAGAGAGGTGACCAAGCTGGATTGTTTAACTGCAGTAGAGATGTCAGGTGACTAACCTGGCTCTGCTGCCCAGCGAGTCTGTGTATACCTCAGGAATGGCTGGGCCAAATAATAAATCCTTTGGCAGGTAAAGCAACTCCCAAGTATGTGTCAATGTAGCTGTTTGATTGGAGTTCAGCTTCAATGCAACAGATCTTTTGCTCCTGCTCGTGCTGGCTGATAGATTATCAGGGCCTCAGGGCCATGTACACTACAGCCTAAACTGCACTGCAGGGAAAGGGTAGTACAGGGCTAGCTGTATGGTATTAGTCATGTCTAATGAATCCTGTCATAAGCTCACACACACACACACACAAACTACAATCTGATTGTACAATCTACTTTAGATCTACCAGCAACTATGTATTGCAAGGGCCGGCCTGATTTGGATGGGTTACATTAAGTAGGTCCTCATATTTCATTGCTTTGGTAAATCTGGAGTCGACTGGAAAGAGATTGTGTAGTCAGATTGTGCATAGTGACCCACTGAAATATCTGACCCCCTTCCCAAAATTTCCTTGCCTGGCTGTACTAATTTGTGCATCCTCCGCCATACATACGCAGGTTGGGAGTTCTTACTTTTACCGCCTGCTTATTTATCCCGATTAGCCAATCCCTAAATCAGTGAAGCTGAAGGACCCCCCCATGGGC
Organism: Nanorana parkeri; assembly: GCF_000935625.1. Taxonomy (NCBI): domain Eukaryota; kingdom Metazoa; phylum Chordata; class Amphibia; order Anura; family Dicroglossidae; genus Nanorana; species Nanorana parkeri. The sequence goes on along the minus strand of NW_017308754.1, from coordinate 28,377 downwards.
ACCCAGGCAGCAAATCAGAAGAGGGTCAAAAACAGCAGTGCAGGTATCCCATAAAATCAAAAATTTGGACGTCACATATTCTGTTAGCTTACCGAAAGCTTGTTTTGACTCAGACAGTCGCGCCTCGTCCGTGGAATCGATGACGTAGATCACTCCGTGGGATTCTGCATAATACTGAGAGTGCAGACTATGGTCAGGACAGAAAGCTACATAAAGGAACACCACCCACACCCATTCTGAGCCCTTCAAAGACTGGAATGTGAATTTAGCCCGCCATGGCTCAGTGGATTTACTATGGCTGAGAGTACAAACCTAGCTATGCACGTATTTTTCTCAGAGGGTTATTTTTTGTTTAAAGTGAATGCATTGTATAAGAGAGCAAGGAGTCACCCATATCCCAGGAGTTAAGGAGAGTGCCAGCTGCTGGGGAGGTAAGTATTTGTATTTATTCCATCCCCCTCCGCTAGCCTAACAAGCATATAAACCCATGTAGTGTGAGGTTTGGAGGACCCTAGCGCATTGGTAAATTTAACTGCAGCCCAGAGTTGGGTTTAACAGTACCCTTGACTAAGAACACCCAAACTTAATCATTTGGATGGGTACCACCAGACTCTTGGCCATATAGGTAGGTGTGATGGCCAGGTATCCACAAACTTGTTGCACTGCTCCTTTCCACAATTCTAGTTGCACTGCTCTTTTCCACAATGCAAGTTGGCTAATGTACACGTCTTTGCATGCATACGCAATAATAAGTAAAAAAAATTGTGGCCTGCATGGTGACTCCCTTGATCTGTTTTAGCTTATGTTCCACAGAAAGGAAGAATAAATGCAGGGATTGGATGCTGATGTACGTAGAGAGTCCACTGGTACCCAACATAGGACATTGCACAGGGTCAACAGCCACCTGCAAACCAAAAGTTTTGCCAAGTGTTGGACTCCAACGCTCCTGTACCGCCGATGTGCAACAAGAACAGGTTTTCCTGCTGTAACCTGGATAAATGCCTGTTGGCTTACAATGGAATATATATGAAGTTCTAAAGTGAAATGAGAACTCACCTTATCCCAAAGAGACTGCAGCTCCTCCTGCCCGCCAAGATCCCAGAACATAAGCCTGGCTTTTCCCACATCAATTGTCCCGACTAGAACAGAGAGAACAATACGTTAGCCTGAAGTCATGGCAGTGTATGAAAAGCATCCGCATTCCGTATGGTAGTCAAATATTTATTTTATAGCAGGCCGAACTCCAGCAGCCACAATGAGTCGGATAAATTAAATCTCTATCAATGCTTCGGTTAGCCTTCCCTTGCCTACATTATAACCTTCCCCACTCTATTCAAATGTGTTTTTGTTTGTGTCCCCTTTGGAGAATTGTCCTGACAGGAAAAAGCTACCAAATAGGGACAAAGAGCAATGACTACACACACGAGAGTCTTGACTGTAGTTTAAAAGCTACACTATAATAACTCCATTCAGCATTTTATCAAATTCTACTTTCTCTTTACATTTTGTTACCATTTATGTCAATTATTTATTTTTTAAGTTAACATTGAATACAGGGAGGACCCATAACACAGGATTCACAGGCATTATGTATTATCTCTAAAGAAAGCACAGCCAAAGCTGTTTCCTTTCAGACTTTGGGCTCGTGCACATAGCTGGTTGAACCCATACAACATAAATTCCAATGTATTTTGCCTGCCAGGGAGCCACAGGTGCTATATACAGCCTCCCATAAATGTGAAAGGCTGTACTTACTACTGTACTGGCAGAATTTAGGTTGTACGGGGTCAACCACCCGTGTGCATGAGCTCTTTCTCCAATGATAGCTTGGAGTCACTATTTTGCTAAGTTACATGGGTTAATTTTAGCTTGAGCTACTGAGCTCTGTAACAGGCTTTTTTTTTTTTTCCTTTCCTGCAAAGTAGAAATCTATGAAAAGGAACCTATAGCTCCCAACCACTGGTTGAAAATATATTCTATACAAAGCCACAATACAATCCCTTTATAGTGTTCATTTGCTTTCTGCAGAGTGTTCACCGATAGATCTAGTACAGAGGTATGCAACCTCAGCACTCCGGCTGTAGGGAAAATACAAACCCCAATATGCCTCTGGGAGTAATGCCTGTGGCTGTCAGTGTTGCACTGCCTCATGGGACTTGCAGTTCCATAACATCCGGAGTGTCGAGGTTGGCGAGTTTGGTACTCAGTCCGTATCTGGAGATCATATCAGCATGCATCACATGTTCTTGAAGTTGCTTAAAAGCTGAATTTCTCCCCTGGCTCTTACGACAGTGCTCAAGCTCAGCATCTTGCAAGAACAGGGAGTGGCATGCTCCCCCATATCTCAAAGCATATGACAGAGTGCAGGTAAGGCGAGTATCAGTGGGGATGAGGTCTTTCCAGAGACCCTGTCACTTCATCCTAAATAGTGGCAATCGAAAAATACTCACTGTTCAGGCCAACGGTGGTGGTGATCTTGGCAAAGTTCATGCCTTTGTAGTTCTTGCTGAATCGGATTTTGGTTTGTTCCAGAAAAGTCTGAAAAGAAAATGTCAATGAGAAAACATCACCTACTGGCACAGCCCTGCAGTACCAAGCTGACACACATTGCTGGCAGGCTGGGGTAGCATCTGTGGACTGCAGTAGGATCACACTTGCAAGACACCTTTGATAGTGGTGTCCAGCTTCCACATAAATCTGAAAATGAATAGAACTGAGACCTATATTTTTATTTCTTTTTTTTAGCTTTGGATGGGCGGTTGGGTTTTTATTGCCATTTGAGACCCTAGTGAGTTGATTTCGCTTCCCTGTGGCAGCAGGACTGGAAATAAGGTGAGCGGTTGTCACTAGGATTTTAAGGAAACTTGTCTGATGATGTGCTTTAAAGTGACCCTGTTAGGGTTTTACAAATCACAAAGGGCAGTACTCAGGTAAGAAAGCAGCATTACACTTACCAGTGGTCCATTTGCTGAAACTTCACTATATAGCAGAGCTCCCAGCAACGATCATATTTGACCCTTGGGCTGGCTGCTGTGGTTCCTGCGACTGACCCCTAGTCACTGCAGGACACAATAGCAACGAAGGGTCGGTAGGAGGAAGAACAGCAGCCAGCGGGGGACACGCTATTCCAAACACCTGGACGTACGGAAGAGGAAGGGTGCCAGGAGCTCTGCTACAGAGCAATGTTTCAGCAAGTGGCCAATGGAAAGAGATTATATAAACTGCCTGTAATTTGTTCTTGTAATAAACTGTGTAACTCCATTAGAGGCAACATATCAGAACAGGAATGTGAAGACTGCCCTTCGGATGACAATGTTTGGTGCCCGGATAGTATAATGATCCTTTCATAAACCACACATAAAGTTGGTCAGTATCAGGTACATAGAAAACCTCAGGCTCAGCCAGAATGGGTTATCGGGGCAGTAGTTTATGTTATCTTGTACGAATAGTTTGGTGGTGGTGCAAGTCCTGTATAGAGGTCGTATAGTGCATGTTTTCTGTTCTAAACTGGTTTAGTTGGGACCCGTCAGCTCCTAAAGTCATAAGAGCTACATCCACACTACTTACTGTCTTGCCGGCATTGTCCAGGCCCAGGATCAAGATACAATATTCGTCCTTCTGAAACATGTACTTATACAGGCCAGATAGCAGGGTATACATGATGGAGACCTGTAGGGGAGAAAGATACAAGAAACTAAGTTGGTACATAAGCTGTAATTAGCAAAATGGCTAAAAGGTCACCAAACTCTTAAATGTTTTGTCATTAAGACACCTATATGTGATGAGAAAGGAGCCACTAAACTAGTCTCGGGTGGGAAAAAGTGACACTTGCTTGTCTCCAGGCACAAAAATGGGGTCCTGGGTTGGCAAAGAGCTAAGCAGGCATAAATCAATACTGCATACTCAAGATGGTGCACTGTAAAGATAGGCATACATAAAATGGAGTTCCTGGTATTCTGGTTGGTATATGAAAGGTTGCTGCTCTTTGGGTGCCAAGGAAATAGAAGTCCTGGCTTGCCTTATCACCCAGTTACTGGCTTTACTCCCTTCCTGAGGCTCTCTGAATCTCGACCAGGTGGCCTTCGGTGACACGGATCTATGCACTAAGAGGGCAAACAACAATTGTATGGCTTGTACGTGAGGCGAGATCCACGTCCTAGCCCCAGACCCTCCTAAAGTGTCCTGGAAAGAAAAGACCCACATCACCACCCTCCGTGGCCCCAAAAAGAGTAAAGATCCACACTAAAAAACTCTTGGAGAGAAGAGACTCATAACTCTTGTACAAAACCCTTCATGGCCTCAGTGAGGGTAAAGGTCGATCCTAGAGTCTTCTAAAAACCTACATCATCATCCATCAGCAAATAACCCCTCCATGGCCACAGATAGGGTAATAATCCACCCTAGAGTTCCATGGAAACAAAAGACATATGCCATCAGCAAATAACCTCTCCATGGCCTCCTGGAGACAAGAAACCCACCCCACCAGCCCCTCTATAGCCCCAGAGAGAGTAAAGGGCCATTTTAGAGTCTCCTGCAGACAAAAGTCCCACGGGACATTTAAAGTCTTTTGGAGAAAAGAGACCCGTAGCACAGTTAAAGTGACAGTGTCAAGGCTGCCATTGTTGTCTGGAAGCAAATGTTAATTGCTTGGCTGTCTGACTCCAGTACTTTTCTATTACAGACCCAGAACAACAATGCTGCATAATCAGTGTCATAATTCCTCATCTGTTTACTTGTTCCAGGTCAGCAGCACATAATGCTTTGGAACCAACTCCTCAGCAGTTGGTTCCAAAGCACTTGAGTGTCAGTGTGTCCTCTTAGCAGTTAAGCAAAGACAACCACCAATATTGCCTTTAAATGCCCTCCTCTATAATGACAATAAGCCCCACTGCTGGGCAGTTGATGTGCCCCTGGAGTGCTAGGAGTATGGCTACCTGCAACTGGACAGCTAAAATGGTTATAGTGGCCCCTGGGTGGGCTCAGTGTCCAGCAAGGGCCCTTAGGCAGCACCAGCTAATGTGACCTGTTGTACTGATCTAATCCAACATCTTGTCAACACTTCTAATCAGGAAAAGGAACAGCTGGAATCTTCCTGCCAACAGGAAGTAGAGCCTCTGATAAGATAGGGCTGTAAATAGTTATCACCCCAACTGCTTCATCTCACCTTCTGCCACTTCACCTACCTTCTCCGCAGATCCCCATCAGCATTGATCGGGCCCTAGCCGACACACACTTCCGCCCCAACCCGCGCTGCACTCTGGGAAAGCGCCCAGTGTGGTCCAATCAGGCGGCCATCTTGTGTGTGGCAAGTCCCTCCGCAGCGTCGGAAAAGGGTATTCGATTTGTTTCAAGAACTATCCGACATAACTGAATTGCTCGTTTGTTTCCGTGTTCTGTCCTCTTAGATATGAATGACTTTATACTAAAATTGACCAAAGTCAGAGAGATACAAAGGAAGGGCTACAAGAAAATGGCGGCATGTGTAGTCTGAGAGCTCCGTGGAGTAACGTCACGGAGCCGGTGTCATGGCGTCTATGTGAGAGTAGGAGAGGTAAGAAGAATGACATGACTGGTGTTCTGGACAGGATGGGAAGGCTTGTGGGTCATCTGGTGCTGAGGAAGTACAAGTCACAGGGTGCCCTATTAGATCGTGTCCCTATTCCCTTCTATGGGGTCTCATTAACTGATGGGTTCCAGACTTTTAAAGATATTAGTCACCTAGTGTCAGTGTGTTATTGTTCTGGGACCCCCAAGTGTCAGTGTGTTATTGTTCTGGGACCCCCAAGTGTCAGTGTGTTATTGTTCTGGAACCCCAGGTGTCAGTGTGTCATTGTTCTGGGATCCTCAAGTGTCAGCGTGTCTTTGTTCTGGGACCCCCGAGTGTCAGTGTGTCTTTGTTCTGGGACCCCATGTGTCAGTGTGTCTTTGTTCTGGGACCCCATGTGTCAGTGTGTCTTTGTTCTGGGACCCCAAGTGTCAGTGTGTCTTTGTTCTGGGACCCTGAGTGTCAGTGTGTCTTTGTTCTGGGACCCCATGTGTCAGTGTGTCTTTGTTCTGGGACCCCATGTGTCAGTGTGTCTTTGTTCTGGGACCCTGAGTGTCAGTGTGTCTTTGTTCTGGGACCCCCAAGTGTCAGGGTACCATTGTTCTGAGACCCCCAAGTGTCAGGGTGCCATTGTTCTGGGAACCGGAGTGTAAGTGTGCCATTGTTCTGGACCCTGAGTTACAGTGTGTCCTTGTTCTGAGACCCCCAAGTGTCAGTGTGTCATTGTTCTGTGACCCCCAAGTGTCAGTGTGTCATTATTCTGTGACCCCCAAGTGTCAGTGTGTCATTGTTCTGGGATCCTTAAGTGTCAGTGTGTCTTTGTTCTGGGACCCCGAGTGTCAGTGTGTCATTGTTCTGAGACCCCAAGTGTCAGTGTGTCATGTTTTTGAGTGTGCATGTGCCAGTTTTCTAGTATTTCCAAGCATCAGTTATCTGGGTCTTCACATTTCAGGGAATCATTGTTTATTAAGCTCCAAAGTGTCAGTGTGTTAAGTACAGAATGTAATAGTCGAAAACCTTTTTATATGGGGGGGTCTGATTTTTTTTTCTCAATTCTGACCTTCCTCCTTTTTTTTTTTTATACACACAGTATAGGATTGGTGACATTTGGATGTTGCTGTTTCATTTCACAGAAAACAAGCTCTAAGAAAAGACCCTTTCTGGTTGGAGGTGTTCTACTGCACACAATGGATGAAGAGAGTCTGGCAGCCGCTGTACAGACCTACAAAGCTCAGCTGGAGCAGGTCAGACAGACCCTGAACGCCGATGTGGACCCCTCGCAGAAAGCCGATCTCCTCCAGCTTCAGGAGGACTTGCAGCAGCTGATAGAACTAACCGAGTCTAGCTTGCTATCGGTACAGAAGTCAAACTTACTGTCCTCCCTCGATGGTCCTTCCTCCTCCTCACAGCAGGAGGATGAGTATGAGTCTTTCAGGAGGGCCATAGGAGAACTGAGTAATGGTTGTGAGGCCACAGGGACCGTGGATAGTAAATCCAGTAGTTCAGTAGACTCCAGTGAGGAAGAGGTTGTGGAAGAATACGAAGAGGAGAATGAGACTAGCGGGATGAAGGTCAGAGCCCCTTACTATAGCACATGGGGGACATTGGAGTATCATAACGCCATGATTGTGGGCTCAGAACAAATGGAGGATGGAAGCCCCGGGGTTCGGGTTCTCTATCTGTACCCCACGCACAAGGCCATGAAACCATGCCCCTACTTTCTAGATGGAAAGTGTCTCTTTAATGAAAGCTGCAGGTAAGCAATGTACTTCACAGCTGGAGATCCCAACAACCGGGTCACCATTGAGCCTTGCTTTTAGTAGTCGCATGTTTCTTGGCTCCTGCCAGCATCAATGGGCTGAGTCTTATAGAGGGGTTAAAGGCGATTTGATTTGTGTATTTAGTAGTTTCTCTGGAGTTCAGAATGCACTCGGGGAACACAGGTTGCCTGATGAATGTGTCTAATAATGATCATCCCTACACTCGTGCTGTGCAGCTCATTGGGCATCTAACTAAATCCCTACATTAGCTTTGTTTCTGCTTCTGATTGGCCCTGAACCTGCACTTAATACTGCTATGTTGCTGCGGTTGATTTGTTTGGAAAACACTTCCCTTAGCTCTTTTTATTAATCACTATGACTATGCCTTGTCTGTAATGATCACTCTCTCCCTTTTAGATATTGAGTACTGTGCATAGTTATTGTCCCTTTAACAGCCTTTTTTTTTTGCCTTCTCAGATTCTCACACGGACAAGTGGTGCAAGTAAGCGAGCTCCGGGTCTTTGAGGAGCCAGACCTCGTCTCTCTCGGCCTTGACAAAGCCTGCTTGGCCCGGCACAGTGACGGCATGTGGTACCCTGGACGGATTATAGGTAAAGTCTGAGCCTCCAGATTTAGTCACCCCCATATATATTGCCAGTTTTGGATAGCAGAGAACAAATAGGGATTTGCTTTTAAAACCACTCCATTTGGGAGAAAATATTCTCGTGGTGTGTAAACCTCAAACCCTAAAGCATAACTGCACAGTTAGTTTAATGTCCTTTTGGGGCGCAAAGGCACATGTGTAGCTTTAACTATACAGGACCACCACATTCCTATGACCACTATGGACCTGCAGCACAGCTTCATCTGTTTAGAGACAGCTGCATGGGATTGTGCTTAGGGACTAGACTGTAGCTTCATGGCCTGTTGGTGGCCTCTGCCTGGTTCTGTACTCCTAGGGCCCGCTGTGTAGATCTATGCCCACAGGCAGCCCACTGCATCTTTTTTTCTTTTGCCCCAGCAGCCACCTAGTGTATTTTCCCCACTTACAGGTACACCACACACAACATTTAAAATGAAGCTTTGTGATGCATATAGGAAGTACAGTTTTCTTTTCAGGATTTCTTTCCCTGATTTATATTCATCTACCAGTAACACACTTCCTGTCCTAGGGTGACACTTACTAACCCTACTGTATCTGTGGAGGAGCAACGTTGTCACCCTAGGCTGCTCTCCTGATTTAGACAACAAACATCCCACTCTTTCTTTACCTCCAGTGCATAGAGGGGAAATGTTTTCTAGTTCAGCGGGTAAGCTGACAACATAGTTTGACATTTCAGTTCAGTGCACAGGAAGTTACAAGCACGCAGGATTTCTAGCAGGATCAACAGGTCTTTTTCTGTACTTAACCTAAAACAATATACCTAATACAGCCACCACATTTAAGCACTGGTAAGTTGCAAAAATATTTTTAGTTTTTGGGTTTAAAAACACTTTATTTGTTTTCCCATTATCCTTTGTTTGTTTGTATACTTTTGCTGACTCCTTTCTGCCTCCATTTTGTAGACATTGACAACTCATTCTACACTGTAAAATTTGATTCTCTGCTGCTAAAGGAAGCTGTGCTTGAAGCAGATGCCATCATCCCACCGCTACGGGAAAGTGAGGACTCTTTGTCTGATGAGGATAGTGAGGACGGAGCAGAGGATTCTGGGTTTGCCCAAGGTTAGTGGTATAGTTATGCCTGGTTTGAAGGCTAAGTCAGGGCTCAGCAAGTAGGTATCCGCTGTCAGAATACAATAACTGGCAGGGGAGATTCCTCCATCCACGTTTAGAGAATTGAGTGATTTTTGGGCTGCATGGCCTAAATGCTGAGCCTTTCCACTGACAGGGAAAGCAAGTGCTGAAAGAGGTGGTCAGTAAAAAAAAAAAAAGAGTTGTCGTACCAATATTAACGACCATCAAAATATTTTATATTATGACTTAAAGGAGAACTATGGTGTAAGTGTTTTTTCCCCATAGTTCTCCTAAGGGTCACGGGAGGACATATAATAGCGTCCTCCCGTGACCCAAAGCTCAGTATATCACGAGCTACAGCTCGCGGTATACTGAGAACGCCACACCCGGGACGGATCCCGACATTACTGTCGAGATCCACCCAGCTGCGTGAGTGACAGCTGGCTCTGCCTATCTAGAGGCAGAGCCAGATGTACCCTCCCCCTCCCTAGTGCATTCCGCCAGTCAGCGCTGGAGGATCGGAGCGGGATGGGGGGGAATCCCTGCAGGGAGCCGTGAGTGACATTCACGGCTCTCTGCAGGGAGATGATTGAGAAGTGAGCTAGTGACGGTATGTGTTTGCTCACTTCTCGATCTATTGAGCCAACGTGTGACAGTTTCATTGTCACACATCGGCTCGAACTATGAGGATGAGTGAAAATCACTCACCTCATAGTTCTCCTTTTAATGGTTAGCACTTCTGCACATAATTACTCTGTAACCAATGCAAACATCTTTAAACTGTGGTGGGTTTGCATAACTACAAGGAGACATTCTAGGATTTGTGCAGCTTAAAGAAATATTGCATTGGGCATGCAGGGTTAATTTCAGTGCTGGCCAGGATGACCAGAAACTCTGATTGCAATAAGTCAACACTACTAAGTGTTAATAATAGAGTGAATAATAGATTAGAGTGCCAGGTTGCTGTAAGCAAAGCTAGTAGAATCTTGTCCTGCATCAAGAAGGGAATGTTTTGCAGGGATATGTCTATAATTTTACCACTTTACACATCACTGGTTCGGCCTCACCTAGAGTATGCGGTGCAGTTTTGGGCACCGGTGCACAGAAGGGATGTCCTTCAGCTGGAGGGAGTCCAGCGGAGGGCAACCAAACTCATCAAAGGGATGGAGGACCAGAGCTATGAGAGAAGGCTACTAAATTTAAATATGTTCACACTGGAAGTAAGGAGATTAAGGGGGGATATGATTTTCATGTACAAGATGTTCAATAGCCAAAGCAACATTAGCAACAAACTCTTTAAGATTAATTCCGTAACAAAGACTAGAGGCCATCACCTAAAACGGGTAGAAAAAAAATTCAAACACAAGGGGCGAAGGGGGTTCTTCTCAGTTCGCGCGGTTAGGGTCTGGAACTCGCTGCCACAAGCAGTGATTTCAGCAAATAGTGTGGAATCATTCAAGAAGCTTTTGGAAGATTACCTGAGAGACCGTAATATACGGGGGTACCGTTCATTTATTTCACTAATGCAACTTAAAAGGTGAAACTAATATATGAGAGAGACTCATTACATGCAAAGCAAGATAGTTCAAGCCGTGATTTGTCATCATTGTGATGATTATGGCTTACAGCTCATGAAAACCCCAAGAACCCCAAATCCACAACCTCAAAAAAGTAGATTATTACATGCAATCAATAAAACAAGGATTGTACATAGAACAATATCGGACCTCTGAAAAGTACAAGCATGCATATGTACTCAGTACTTGGTTTGGGCCCCTTTTGCAGCACTTACTGCAATTACTTTTGCACGATATTCTAATTATTCGAGTTTCACCTGTATATACACACACACACACACACACACACACACACAATAGGTTGGACTTGATGGACATATGTCTTTATTCAACCTCGCATACTATGTAACTAAGACATCCAATTTATTAAAATAGTTGAATAGTCTATCTCATAAAAAATTGATTTGTGAGTGTCATAGTAGGTGCTCAGCTTAGGGGGCAGATCTGATCAGATGTTAAAAATCTATTGCACAGGGTTGACTTGGATATAGTTTGTCAAGGTGAACCATCCCAGAATTGGCATGACCCCGTACACAATCCCTCCAGAGTATAAAGAAGCCGGCAAGCAATCCAACTTCCCCTTTGATCCAGGATTACTTACTGTTCATATAACTCCATGCTTTGTTTATACAGTATTGCTGGACAGCGAAGTGGGTACAACTGGTCCCTGCAGTTCTGAATTTGCTGGTTGGGAGGCTCACACACGTGGGATTGGATCAAAGCTTATGGCTCGTATGGGATATGAGCTTGGGAAAGGTAAGTGACGTTCTATCATATTGAACTTTTCTCTGTACGGTTGTTAGACTTTTGCAATCCTGATGATGCAAAATGAGCAGCTGGCGACACTAGCAGCTGTGTGAAAAATGTTCAATTGTTCAAAAAAACAATTGTGCATTGCAGTTCGGCCATTTTTGTACTCTTTCATTTTTCAGGACTTGGAAGGAACTTGGAGGGGCGAATTGAGCCCGTTCTAGCTGTGGTCTTGCCGAAAGGGAAATCATTAGACCAGTGCTTAGAGATGAAACAAAGGAAGCCAAAAGGAGGAGGGGTCCAACCCAAAACCAGGAAAAAGCGAGCGCCCAAGCTGGCAGCGGCGGGTCATGGGAAAAACCCCCGTCGCAATGTGTTCGACTTTCTGAATGATAAGCTGGAGGGCAAAAGTGACAAGGTGCAACCCACAGACACAAGAACCAATCTAGAAAGGAAAGGCAAGGAAGTATATAACGCCAGCCAAAGTAGCAAGAGGGCACTGAATATTGAAGTGGCCAAGACTACGGAGAGGGTCCTGCAGAAGCAGAGGGAGATCGGGCAGATCACAGAAGCGCTGGCGCGGAATGTGGGGAGGTAAGCACAGGGTGTGGAATGCTGATTGACTTACTATTTCCACTAATCGCACACTTTTACCTGAATTTTTTAAAGAACATGTTGATATGTATTTTAATCGTATTTAAAATGCTTAGATTTTCAGAGCACCTCCTAGAAGTCTGTACAAAGCCTTCATTCTAATTACAGGCAATCCATTGCATCAAAATATGTCATCACTTGCAATGCCCTTGGATTTACTGCACTGGGAATATTATCTATAGCAGGCCTGAAGGCATGCCAGCCTTGCCATTGGACTGATTGTGTTATTAGAATAAAAGCAGAACTTCCATCATGGCACATAGTTTGAAAGACTTCAGCCTATGGAAATGGAATGCCCTGTCTTAATAGGGAACAGCTTCCATTTTAAAGCAGACAACTAAATACACAGTTGAAATATGTCAGCTGTGCTACCCGTAGAGCGATTTGTATTTGTGTTCAGTTAGGTTTGTGATATAGACACCCCTGGCTAGACAGCACAGCCAGTTCCTTAACCCCTCTGTTCACTTCTGCAATTAAGCAATGCATCTTGGTCCAGGAACCAACCCAGTTTGTCATTGGTTAATGACAGAGCAGCAGCATGTCGATGGTGTGGCTCCCAAGCCCTCCCTTCCATTTTCACTTGTGAACTTTGATTGGCTCCTAGCGCTACCCCTTCTAGTCTGATAAAGAAATTTAATGGGGGGAATTTATCAAAACTGGAGCAATTGCCTAAGGCAACCAATCAGCATCTCTCTTCAGTTTGCTCAGTTGGGATTTGAAAATGAGACATAGAAGCTGATTGGTTGCCATGCAAATCTGCTCCAGATTTTGTCTGCTCCAGTTTTGATAAATCCCCCTCAATGGGTTGAATCTCTTCACCAGAGGTTGCAGGACTTGGTCGTTGGATGACTTGGACAGCAGTGATGGAGCATAGGAAGGGTGAGTATACCCGTCGTAGAACGAGGAAAAACATTGTTGCTTTGTGCTATTTCAATACAATTTGCACAGAGACCATGTAATGCATCCAGGATTTTTCATTTTTTTTTTTTTTTTTTTTAGGGATAGTGTGATCAGCGTGCAGCTGGAAAAACGCCTCTCAGATGCTCGATCTCAACTTGTAGTTCTGCAGAAGGAAGAGCGAAGTTTGCAGAGGGAGCAGAAGAAGGCAGACACACACAAAAAAATGACCGAATTCTGAAATTGCCCAGTATATTTCCCTGTACAGATCCATGCTTTATACCCCCTTAATCATGCTGTTCATTGCCCCATTCTGTAACATTTGTTTCTGAAACTGAGAATAAACCATTTTTTATATACTCCCAGCTTTGGAGCGTCTCCTGCCCACACCTGTCTGTATAAGAGATTTCAACAGCACCACCTCCTTCCTTTTCTCTCGATGTCATAATCTTTGAGGCAAGGGAGGGGTGTCACACCACAATCGGTTTCCTGCAAGGGCAAACTTTCCATCCTGCACACTAAGTGCACATTGGGATCCTGGTAATTATTGAATTGATCTACTCTGTGCCCCCCAAATTCTCAACTCTTTTCCCCGCTCTGCTTTATTTTTTGTAAGCCATATTTAGATTTGAACCTCCTCTTTCTCTGATCATATCTTCCATTAACCTACTAGCGCTGAACACACCTTATCAGACGTACACGTCTTGCGCTTACCCCGCGCTTTGCTGAAAATAGTCGTGTGCGCCCTTTTATGTTCCTTTAGTGTTTTTGGCAGTACCACGAAACAAGCTACGCTACTTGCATCAGAATTCAGCCACCCACACTGCGATTCCATAGATGCTCAGTTGTCTTCCAGTAGATTGCACGACGATAGACGACGGCTAGGCCCTGTGGGGTCGGTGACGCACCCTAGGATCATGACTGATTGTCCATTCCAAAGGTAAGAGCACTGTTGTGTGAAGAAACATTTTTTGGGGTTATAAATTGTTTGGAGCTTCGTGGTTGTCTGGCTGTTGCCACTGTTGTCTCTTTAATGACGGTATTCACCTTGATGTGGGGGTTTAGCGGATTTTCAAGCGATTGATTTGGTCTGTAAAGTGCTGGTGGTTTCACTACAACAAAAACAAGAGGTTGTATGTTCACAGGATACGGATAAACTTAAAACGCGCTTTTGAGATGCATCTGGATGGAAAATGTCAGCTTTTGGACTATATCATTTCAAAATGGAGGAGAGTGATTTATTTTTTGCCTTTTAGGTTTGCTATTAAACCGGCTTAAAATTCAGCCTGCTGACCAAAATTTGTGCTGTCGGTTGCCCTGTGGCCGCTGCTCCATTTCCCAAAAGTTGATTTTTAAGTTGTCTTTTGTTTAAGTAAACAGGCCAAAAATTGTTAGCCAAATAATGACTGCGGCCAGAATACAGTAGCCCAGCAACGAAGATTCCCCCCATTCCTGCTTCAGAATTCGGCCAAATACTGAGATGTCAGCCCAAGCATTCGACAACGTGCTTTTTCGAACAGTCGCTACAAGGTTCACACCACATCTAAGGGAACTGTATGAGAAAAATTAATCCTATTGATCCCACATGGAACTGTCGGCCACATACACTATGATGCTAAAGGTTTGTGCACACCCACCATTCCACCTAATGTGGAATATGATGATCTCCACCTAATATGATGTGCTAAAAAAGGACATCACGTTTCAGGACTATGACCATTAAAATGGAGTTGCCCCACTCTGTATCAACCAGAAGAGCATTTGTGAGGTCAGGTCCTGATGTTGGATGAGAAGACGTGGCTCAACTACGGCATTCCATTTCAGGTGCTCAATAGGGTTGAGGTCAGGGCTCATGTAGGCCACTTGAGTTCCTGTACACCAAACTCCTCATACTGTGTCCTTATGAACCTGGCTTTGTGCATCTGAACTCAATAATGTGGGAGGTGTCCACATTCTTTTGGCCTATAGTGTATGTAGTAGTCATGGATTTGGTAACACCTCTGTGATTGGAAGGTTATTATTACCCTGTGTGTCCCCCAACGCTTAGGCAGGTTTTTGACAAGTCTGTTGTGTCCAGAGGGAAATGATAACTTGATGAGCCATGTTGCCTGACTGCAGTTATCTCCTGCATCTATCCCTTTACAGCACTTAGAGCTTCTTTCCCTTGTTCGTTAATACATTTATATTTTTTGGCAGAAGTGCCCTCTTTTCCGTTTCTTTTAACACAGAACTTTAGACCGATATTCAATCATCTTTGAGTCCGGTAACGAATTCATTCACATTCATTTGATGTATTTTAATTACTACTGGTAAAACTCCAGTAAGCCCGCACGGGCAGGGCCATCCTTACCCATCTTGTCTTGAATTGTATTGTAATTATAATGTCTTCCCTATATTGTAAAGCACTGCGCACACTGTTGGCGCTATGTAAATATAATAATAATAATATATTTGTATATTAAATGCCAGTTTTATTAGCTGTTGTCTCTTATAATTGAGGCTCTTGGCCAGCACTAGAGCCGGTACCAGTCCCCCTAACTTCCTTCTATGTTGCCCAACAGCCATTCGTATCAATCTCTGCTTAACTTATGCTGGCTATAAACTCCTTGAATATTGTTCGATTCCTGCTATCGGCCTGCCAAGACCAACATTACTCCCTACCTGGAGGTGCACAATACATACGGTAGTCCTGTAGTCCTTCATCTACGCTGTTTAGGGGTAATTGATGGGTTTCTCTCTTTGAGCCCCACGGGAAATTTGAAGTGTGTATGGCTAGCTTTAAGCCTGAGGGCTGAATAAAAACAATAGAACAGATTCTGCTATCAATGCTTACGAGCATTGATCAAGGAATTCCCTGCTGTCAGAATACCTGAATGTAGCTAGCAGCTGATAGGCTGCAATCTTCGTTTGGCCGAGAATTATCCAACCTGCTCCTTTGATCAGCTGATGGAGAGATGCCGGCGGAAAGGTGCCAACAGTGGCACCCAGGCAGCGGATTTCGGCCATTTCATCAAGAACCATCCGATATTCGCTGCGTGCATAACCTACATTCGTCTTCCCTTAGAGACTGGACAGTGCTTGCTAGATTTGTGTTGGATTTCTTGGACTTGCAGAGCCTCGTCCACTCAATTGTGCCATCAAAAAACATTCCTTTCAGAGATAATAGTCCAGAGATAATAGTTCAGAGATAATTGTTCGTCCACTAAATACAGATAATACCAAAGCGGTGCATTCGGATTCAGGAAACGTTGTGATCTGTTATCAGAAGCCGTCAAAACAGATATGTGATCAGGTCATTCCACTGACAATACCTAAACAATGTCAATCCGGTTTTTCATTACTAAAAATCTTTAATTTCCCTAGATGAATAATCGACTCCTATTTGCAAATTACATTGAATAAAATGTGGCGGCAATTGAAAAATGCATGTATAATACTTACCAGTAAGGTCGCAGCAAATCGCAGTAACCCAAAGATCAATAGGATTCAATAGAATGTGTTTCTGTGATGTGGCCATCAAAGACTCATAGCCTGTTGTTGAGGGCTGTTTGGTCATTGCTCTTTCTCTTTGCACCACTTTACTGGAAAGGAAACCTCTCACGGGAACGACATTTTACATATATGTATTCACATTTTTTTCTAAGGGTCTTTTGGCCGGTCCGATGACATCACAGGTTCTTCTTCTTCTCCTCCAGCGATGGCGGGGGGCTGTTCTTACTTCTGCACTGAATAGTACTCACTTATTGACGTATAAGCGACATTAGTGCTATAGTACAGAGAGCTCAGGTTGGCGTGATGATCCGCCTCCCAGGGGGTGTGTCCATGACAGCCTGGGCTCAGAGGAAGTGGGTTAAATGATGCTGGCTATAATTCAATGGCAGGGGCTTGTTCTTACTCCTGCACTGAACAACACTCGCTTAATGACATATAAGCGCTGTTCAGTGCCATAATACAGAGAGCTCAGGTTGGGATGATGACTTGCCCCCAGGAGGTGTGTCCATGACAGCCTGGGCTTAGAGGAAGTGGAATATAATGCTGGCCATCATTCAATGACATGGGGCTGTCTTTACTCCTGCACTAAACAACGGTCACTTAATGACATATAAGCGCTGTTCAGTGCCGTAGTACAGAGAGCTCAGGTTGGGATGATGACTTGCCCCCCCAGGGGGTGTGTCCATGACAGCCTGGGCTTGGAGGAAGTGGAATATAATGCTGGCCATCATTCAATGACATGGGGCTGTCTTTACTCCTGCACTAAACAACGGTCACTTAATGACATATAAGCGCTGTTCAGTGCCGTAGTACAGAGAGCTCAGGTTGGCATGATGACTTGCCCCCAGGGGGTGTGTCCATGACAGCCTGGGCTTAGAGGAAGTGGAATATAATGCTGGTGGTCATCATGCAATGACATGGGGCTGTCTTTACTCCTGCACTGAACAACGCTCCCTTAATGACACATAAGTGCTGTTCAGTGCCGTAGTACAGAGAGCTCAGGCTGGCGTGATGACCCACCCGCAGGTGATGTGCCCATTACAGATAAGGGCTCATAGAAAGTGGGTTAAATGATGCTGGCCATCATTCAGTTAGGAAAACGGCTGGCATCTAGTGCTGGAATAATATTAGTACAAGTGACAGTTATGGATTGAAGATGAGAATTGCAGGATAAGCTGTTTTTTTGTTGTTTTGATATTATTGCTTATTTATACACTTGAATTAAAACCAAAAAACTAAAGTTCCATGTAAATGGCAAGGGGTCGGCATAACAGCCAGACATCTTGCAAGTGATGGCAGCCTCTATATTATATCCAATGACAGGTTTGCTTTAAAGTAGAACACAAGATTTTATTTTTTTTCAAGGATAAGCAAACATAAAAAGCCCAACAGATTCCCAAATGTCTGTGTCCTTGGTGGCACGCATGGGTAGTAGTAGACTTATATTTGGGGTCCAGGGATCATAAGTCCCCCTGTGATTGGTTGAGGGACTCAAATGATAGCGAGGATCATGCAGCAACTATCTACGTCAGGGAAACATGAATTCTAATAGCTTTAGGGGTGAAAGGCGCAACATTGTGCAGGTTAGTGAGTCATGAAAGACAAAATCTCACTTGTTTAAGCTGCAGTGCTAAACCACATGCAGAGCTGAGCAGGGTGCAGACACCTGCACCTTCACAGGAAGTGGTGTAACAGTACATTACCAGGCCTCCTGAGTATTGCAAGCTGTGAGCCATGATGCACCCCACATCGAGCTGTACAATCATCCGACGTGACCCATATTTCAGATAATGCCCGATCAGCCATGATTGTCAATTCTATTTAACGTGACCATTAGCATATTGTTCTTTTCTCTTGTTATAGCTATTAGGTGCAAGTTGCCACTATGGCTCCGCGTCCCGTGATTTCTTCACCCTCAGGTCACATCCTCCCTGCCCTCTTCTCTGCGCTGGGTCTGTTTCTTCTGCTGTGCGGGCTGTGCGCCCTCTGCAAGAGAAGGTACGTCACTCCAAATATAACGCTCTGTTGTCAGCAGTCTCCTCCAGTCGCTGATTCATCCTTTAAAAAAAAAAAAGAAGGAACTTTAAGAAATAGGAACCGCCGAATGCAAAGGCGCTTGCGGTGGGATGAAGAGCGAGAGTTTGTTAAGAGAACCAGTCGTGATTGGATCTGCAACTCCAGACAATTTTATGGGAAGGGTTTTATATATATATAATTATAGCAATACAGGAAGTCACGGACAGCAAGAAAACATTTACATTCTTTTTCAATTTACTATAATTTGTTTTTATTTTTGCATGTGTCCCCTGTCCTGACAGGAAGTCAGTTTCACTGATAGGAGCATAGATAACAATACAAACAAAAAGGCTCCAATTCTTTCCTGTGCTCTCGATCCAAAATAAATGACAAAGTTGGGTTGGAGCTGGGCTTTAAAAGGTATTAAACCCAAGAACAAAATTCTATATTGCATCTTACCAGTCCTTAGATGTGATGACTGCATTCGTTTCCTTGCAGGTTTTTATCCCCTGATGTTCACCTAGAGATCCCGTTAGTATCACTTCCTGTCCTATAGTATAGCTCGCTGTACTGTGCCCATGTATGAGCAGTGTTGTCACCCTAGGACAGGAAGTGCTTTCAA
This sequence comes from Nanorana parkeri, assembly GCF_000935625.1. Lineage (NCBI taxonomy): Eukaryota > Metazoa > Chordata > Amphibia > Anura > Dicroglossidae > Nanorana > Nanorana parkeri. The sequence continues at coordinate 9,327 of NW_017308754.1, read as the reverse complement.
TGATAGAAGGTGAAATGTGTTTTTAAAAACAGATACTGTTGCTATATATTGTTACACGTCAGTAATGTATTCATGCAGCCTTGTAAAGTTATTAAGAATGCTACTCGCTGAAGACATTGTTCTTTGTGCATGAAAAGGTCGTGGGCAGGTTCACACCATTTTCTGGACCAGATCTGGAATGCAGTGCATTGCGCTTTGCTGCATTTTTGCCGCTTTTTTTTTTTTTTTACTGCAATTTTGCCGCATCCCGGAGCTGTTTTTTTAAATTAGCTTTAAATGGGCTTTCAGGTGCGTTCCAGTGCATTTGCATGCATTTTTGATGAGTTCCAGTGCGTTCCAGACCAGACAAAATGGGACATGCAGTATTTGTCTGGTCTGGTCTGGAGCGGACTGCGCTGGTGTGAACAGAGGCCAGAAATAGGCCTCATTCACGCTGCTAAGAGCCGGATTGTTTCCGGACCCAAAATGCATCCTAATGTATCCCTATGCTATGGCCTCATTCACACGGCTAAGAGCCGGCCCATACAGATCCATGCGGCGTGTACGGCCGTATCAGGGCGCTCCCAGGAAGGACAGGTGCTGCGTGTGATTGTACGCAGCAGCCTGTTCTTCTCTATGGGAGTATGTGGCCGTACGCTCACCCGAACTGCACATCCGTGCTGAGGATGGATCCTGTCTGCGTCCTAGCACGGACACCCGCACCAGTACGAATGTGCAATTCGGGTGAGTGTACGGCCGCTTACTCCTATAGAGAAGAACAGGCTGCTACGTACAATTACAGCTTCTGTCCTTCCCAGGAGCGGCCCAATAAGGCCGTGCACGCCGCATGGATCTGTATGGGCCGGCTCTTAGCACTGTGAATGAGGCCATAGCATAAGGATACATTAGGATGCATTTTGGGTCTGGAAACATTCTGGTCTGGTCTGGAGATGATCTGGATGTGGCGTGAATGGGCCCTGAAGGCAGATGTGGATTTGCTGTTAATATCGGATATGTTTGTCCCTGTTTAGGAGGAAGAGGAGGTTAAGGAATGTCCGTCCCAACGGAGTGGCCCTTGTGGATGTGGTAAATTATAATACTGATGTATGGACGAATAGTGATTGGGAGGAATTTATCAAAACTGGAGCAGACAGACTCTGGACCAGATGTCTGTGGCAACCAATCAGCTTCTTTCTTTAATTTTCTAAGCTGAACTGAACAAACTGAAGAGAGAAGCTGATTGGTTACAAAAGGTAACTGCCCCAGATTCTGTCTGCTCCAGTTTTGATAAATTCCCTCCATTGTGTTTCTATTATAGTAATTTTGTACGCCCGCCTATGAATGATTTTTAATATGTCACTCCTTATTTAGCTGTAGCCCATCTCCAGGCACCTTTGTGATGGAGTAGGAACAGATTAGAACCCCTGCCAGGGTTTTATTACTGCCAAAGTCTCTGCTGGGGAGGTTTACCCTCCTGATTTCTACTGGTGACCATAGCCACCACAACAGAAAGTGATGAGATCCAAAATGTTAGGAGTTGTCACCAAAACAAGAGGTTGGTGGAAATCTTCCAAAGGGGACACCTGTTTCAGTGACAGCGTAGAGTAGAAATCCCACCACTTTGCAGCGTTTTCCTTCCATTTCCTGTTGAGCCTCTGGCACACAAAGTGATGGGGAAATCTCTCCAACAGGACACAGACAATAAAAACAAATAACAGGGACTTTTTTTGTTTAACCCTTCCCTACTCTAGCCGAAACTAAAATAGAAAGTTGTGGCTATACATTCGACTTGAGACTGAATGTTCAGAGTTTCGCAAGGTGTTTGGTTTTTTTTTTTGTATGTGTCTGAAGACCCTGAGGCTCAAATTGTGTAAATGTATTCCTCTGCCCTCTTGTAAATGACCCATTTATTCCTTTAGGTTTCATAATGTGCAGCAAATAGGGTTGCCACATGTACAGGATTGACCCGGACAGTCCGGGTTTTGAATGCTGTGTTCGGGTTTCATGGCAGCAGAAACCTGGATACAAGATGTCAGGCCGACAGGGCAACCAAATTTAAGATGGGGGATACTGGCCCCCCACTGTGATATTTACATATAAATGGGTGGCGCTATTTACATATGAATAAATGTCCGCTCGTCGCTAGAGTCTTTGGGTTTCGCTTGAAGAAAAGGTGGCAACCCTAGCAGCAAATACCACTCACTTCCTTCCAGTCTCTGACCACACCATCATGGAAGCAGATCCGTACTGGCGTGGTCAGTTTGTATTCCTCAGCTCCTGAATGAAACTACAGGACACGGTGCTGACATGTACTCTTGTAGTCAGCCTGGCTGACATGCCCCCCTTGGTGAATGTCATTTACCAAATATAGGAATGTAGCCATATAAGGTAAATGATGTCACTGCATCCCACTCCTTTGCTTACCGTGTTTCCCCGAAAATAAGACACTGTCTTATATATTTTTTGGGCTCAAAAAAACACACTAGGTCTTATTTTCAGGGTAGGTCTTATTTTTTTTTTTAATGTACAACAATCCAAAGTTAATGCAAATCCAAATCCAAATTAAATAATCCAAAACGGCAAAGTTAAGAATAGGGTGATCAGGGAAATCAGGGGTGCCGTACCTTTCAAAGAGCAATTTGGTAACCAATCGCGCTTTCACTAGTATTCCTCACAGGCGGAGTGAGTTTGGTATCACTCCGCCTGTGACAGGAGGAAGCATCGGCTTATGCGGCTCTGCTCCCTCCGGTGCCTCCTCGCTTCCTCTATATCTGGCTTCGTTGGCACCGCTGATTCTCTCCTCCGGCTCTTCAAGTTCCCCCTTATGCAACCACCGGCCCTGGGAAAGGTCACAACTAGGTCTTATTTTCGGGGTAGGTCTTATATTTTAGCAAATGCCCAAAAATAGTACTAGGTCTTATTATCGGGGTAGGTCTTATTTTCGGGGAAACAGGGTACATCAACTGCAAGTGCCCGCAGCTGAATGGGTGGCACGGAAGTAACTTCTTTATGTTTTCAGAAGGAGCTCCTTCCATGTTCCAAGGAGCTTGGGTTAGGTGGGTTTGGTCCAAACCTGAGCTCATCCCTAGTAAAGATGTTTGCTCTGATGCTTGCACCTCCAAAAATTAGTCAGGGGGTGACAACCACCATGTTTTTATTATAATGACTTCCCTTTAAAGTATATTTAATGACATTTTTCTAAGATTTAAATACAGTAGGTACCAGTTGAGACCCCTGTCAGATATTTTGTTTTCTGTCCACATCCCACTGGGAACATTTCCCTTCACTTCCTGCCCCTGAGAGACAGCAGGAAGTAAGAGGAGATTTACCCAAAGTGAGGACTATCCCTTATTAGTTGTCACCAGAACAGGTGTCACCATTGGAAGACCCCCCCCTAGCCTCCTGCTCCTGTGACTTTGGCTGAAACATTTTGGATCTTCCCTTACTTTCTGTACCATAAGCAATGTTCAACAAGACAAATAGGATGAATCTTAACAAACAATCACCAAAAGGTTGACCTCATGTGTTATAAAATGCGCACAAGGTTGTTGTGTCCTTTTTGTGTTTTTATTACAATTGTAGACTTCCTCTCCGATTTGGAACAGCAAGACCTTTGGATCCAACTATACACTGAGTGGCCAGATTATTATGACCACCTGACGTTTGTAGGCAGATTAGCTATAATTTGGCGCTGAAGTTGCTGGAGGGCCAGACCATTATAAATAGGGAAGCAGGTTGGTTACCACGACAGTAGAAGTGATTTGTTTCTGAAGATATGGGGGAACAACGCGATATAACAGCCTTTGAACGTGGGATGATTGTTGGCGCTCGGAGCCATGGAGCGAGTATCAGCAAAACAGCAGAATTTGTTAAATGTACAAGAGCAGCTGTTGTTAAAGTGTTTAAAGACCGGACTGTCAGCCGAAAATCTGGGTCTGAACGTGCGAATTGTGGCCGTCAGCGACTAGTCAATGTTAGGGCAGAACGGAGAGTGGCAAGACTTGTATAAGACAACAGAAGGGCAACAGTGCCGTGTCAGATTCCTAGCATCACCTTTCATCATCTCGTGGAGTTATCTCGTGGCCCAACGAAGTCATCTCGTGGCCCAACGAAGTACTGATGGTCATAATAATCTGGCCACTCAGTGTAATTTCCTGCACTAGTGGTAGTTGGGGCTGACAAAATCGTGCCCCTATATGCTCTTTTCTATCGTTATAATGCAGTAAAAGCCTGACAAGGGCTTCCCCACTACTAAAAAAAACAAAACCTTTAGCTTTACACTCTTTTAATGTATTTTCTGTTCAATGAATCCCCTTCAAGTCTATACAAAACTGAAGAGTGATTGTTTGTTTTTTTTCCCATCGTTGTGCTTTAGTTTTGTGGCATATTGGAATCTTTGTATTTGGTAATCCATTTTGTCTCTGACCGTTGTCCGTGTCATTTTCCAGACCCTGCTGCGTCAGACCCAGCTTCGGTCTCTCAGCAAATCCGACACCAGACTCCATGAAATCAAAAGGCCTCGACTCCACGATCCCCGTAAGTTCACATAGACCTAGATTTACCGGTCCCCTTGCCCTAGTTATGAAGTCATGTCTAGAATCAGCCCCCTTCCTTGTTTGATAGCAGACCCCTAGTGCCCAACCTTTGGCACTGTGGTACTTAAAAAAAAAATATAAAGTAACAGATTCACCTTAAAGTGAAATTAAAGGACAATTTCTCCCCTCCCCCATGCTGCTTTAAGGACTTGCCTTAAATGATGCATCTTCGTCTTTCCACTTGGACTCAGGCGTCCCTCCAGCGCTGGTGCCGGTTCTCTGATCCAGCGCTGACTGCTGTGTCTTCTGTGTCCCACGCAGTCTGTGCGCGTGTGTGCTGCCTGCATTGACTTACCCTGTGTCTTCGCCCTTCTCCCGGCCGAAGATCTCTATGCGCACCCGCCCCATGATCCTTTGCGGCTGCTCGAGAATTTTTCAGATTTTCGGACGGGTGCGAGCGGCGGAGACACAGATATTACCTTATTTGGTGACTTTTTAAAAAAAAATTTTTTTGCATATATCTAGTGCTTGCTAGCACTAGATATATGCAAAACAATCGTGAGGGTTTAATTATGCTTTAATGCCCCCAATTTTGTTTTACTGAACCTGAGCTCATTCCTAGTAAGAATGATGGCTGTGAGGCTTGAACCTTCAGAAATAAGCAGGGTGACAGCTGCCATCTTTGTTTCCTGATGCCTTTGCAGATTCACTTTAATGCCCACTTTTACTCACATACCATACTCGTATCTTGACCAGTTTCCCGTCAAAGGGCATCTGTGTTGAGAGACTTCTATTAAACATTACACCGCTGGTCCGCCCAGGCTTTAGAATGTTTGGCACCACTGATCTGGAGCATGCACAAAGAAAGTGAACAGAACATACGTGTTCTGGGTCAGTGTAACCTTAAAGGAGAACTATGAGGGGAGTGCTTTTCACTCACCTCATAGTTCTAGCCGACCTGTGACAATGAGACTGTCACAGGTCGGCTCAGTAGATCGGGAGGTGAGCGAACACATACCGGCGTT
>NW_017308754.1:919-3698 GCF_000935625.1 Nanorana parkeri | reverse complement strand
CTGACCCCATAGTTCTCCTTTAAGACATTGAAGGGGGTATTTACTAAAACTGGAGCATAGTAACCAATCGGCTTGTTCAGTTAAGCTTTGCAAATGAAAGCTAGAAGCTGATTGGTTGCCATGCCCAGCTGCTTCAAATTTTCTCTGCTCCGGTCTCAGTAACTTTCCCTCATGGGGGAATTTTCAGAAGGAAGTCGGCAGTGGCAGCCAAACGTAACTGAAGCCACATTTTTGTGTCTTTTTAATTGTTCTCCAGAGGCAAAAAACAGATCCCAAATCCCGCTTTTGTTTTTATTCCCGTTAATCCGAAGATGCTTTTCTGCACTATTCTTTGTATGATGTCACCTCCTGTGTGCATCATGTGACCAATCACTACGAACTTTCTTCTTTGTGCCACCAGAGCTTCGGCCAGTCAGCATGGACCCGCTCTACCACTCTCCAAACTGGCAGTGCGCTGCCGCTGAGGAAGATGCCACCTACTCCAACCTGACCTACACCCCTGCGCCCCTAAAGACCTCCCTGTATGAGTGTGTTGGCTCTCGCACAGAGATTGAGAGCGTGCCGAGCGTGTCCCAGGAGGACGAGGTAACGGCCGAGTATGCTGTCGTGTGCAAAATAAAGAAGGGGGTGAGCTCGGGGGTGCAGGAATCCAGGAAAGAGAAGAAAACTCAGCCACAGAGAGCTTCTGAAGAGCCCATCCTTCCGCATAGGCCGGACGACCTGGACGACCTTCAGGTATGAGGCACAACTATACTCACTGAGGAGTGAAAACATTTATTTCTCATAATGATACGGTGCAAACTTTTTATGGCCTCCTTTTAGATTGACCAACCAGTGGAGGACCTACCTAAACAAGCCAGTAATTTATATCCAATAAGGCAGTCTCCTATCCTGCCTATCAGGGGTAAGCAAACTTCGGCCCTCCAGCTGTTGTGGTACTACAAGTCCCATGAGGCATCGCAAGACTGACAGCCACAGGCATGATTCTAAGAGGCAGAAGCATGATAAGATTTGTAGTTTCACCACAGCTGGAGGGCCCGAGTTTGTCTGCCCCTGCTATATACTGTGACTGTCGGTTGACATAAAAGAGATGGTACAAACAGATGTGTGTGGTCAGCTTAAAGTGAACCTGTACTTTGCTCATAAAGGCCACAGCCAGAGGTTCACTTTGATTGGCTTCCCGGCCAATCAGAAAGCTAGGCAGCGTGTAATGACTTGCCACCTGGCTTCCTGATACCAGAAGTATCGGGCTAGGCATCGGAGCATTTGGGCGAGTTACGAGTACTCACCCAATACTCTGTATCGGCACCGATACTGATACTAGTATCAGTATCGGTGCGGCAGGAAAAGCCGCCTTATGTAAGCTATGACTCGTAGCTTAAAGGAGAACTGTGAGGCGAGTGCTTTTCACTCACCTCATAGTTGTAGCCGACCTGTGACAATGAGACTGTCACAGGTCGGCTCAGTAGATCGGGAAGTGAGCGAACACATACCGTCGCTCGCTCACTTCTCTATCCTGTGCCGGCAGAGAGCCGTGACAGGAGAGGGACTGGATTCCCCCCTCCCCTCTCCGATCCTCCAGCGCTGACTGGCGGAACGGACGGGGGAGGGGGCGGGTACAGCTGGCTCTGCCTATAGATAGACAGGGCCAGCTGTCACTCAACGCAGCTGGGTGGATCTCGACAGTAATGTCGGGATCAGTTCCGGCTGCGGCGTCTCAGTATACCGCAACCTGTAGCTCGCGGTATACTGAGCTTTGGGTGACGGGAGGATGCTAGTTTGTGTCCTCCCGTTACCCTTAGGAGAACTATGGGGAAAAGCTCTAACCTCATAGTTCTCCTTTAAACAAGGCTCTAGAATTTGCTCATGTGACAGGCCTGGTGTTTAGTGATTGGCCCAGTGCTGTCACATGGAGTGAGTCACACGCTCCTCCATACCTGGAAGTACAGCGTATTTTCTTCTCTTCTGGCAGTTGATGGGAGCAGCGGGAGAGGGAAGGAAGAAAGGTCGGGGTGTATTGATGGGGAGGGATTCGAGCAAAGCTGTTAGGTTGGCTTGCATGGACAAACTACACGTTTGCTTTGAAGGACATCTTTAGCCAACTTAAGAAACTTTTAGCCAGCTTACATATCACTAATTTATTATCATCTAGTATTTTTTTTTATTATTATTGAAGCCTTACACGTCTTCATATAGTAGTGTAGAACTAATATAATCTTTACTGCCTTGTTGCTATGGTTATTATTACCACCCTTGCATTGGGGTGGGCCTGCTTGTGGCTCAGATCACACAGTCTGTAGTCTAACCTGGTCCGGACCATGCAATGGAAACCCACCCATCCCCATGTTACAAGCAGAATTCCAGCAAACATTTCCACCCCTTTCAAACAGAGCAGGTTGCCTCACTTCCTGTTCTGGCAACCACACATTTGGGGGGCATGACTGTGAAAACATGCTAACCCTTCTATGCAAAAACCTGTGCTGGAGTCCATTTCTTTAATGCATACCTCTAATATCCCTTTATGGAGTTCTTTATCACTAAACCTGTGGTATGCGAGTCTCTTGATGTCCTGCAGATGGAAAGGATGTATTGTTGTCTGTTGGGGAGATGTTACCCCACTTCCTGTTTCCACAACCACACAAGAAATGGGTGAAAATCTCCCCAATAAGGAGACGGTAGTAAAAACCTGCTGACCCCCTCCAAGCTTTAACGAAATGAAAACATTTTAATGTTTTATATTTTTATATATACATATCTATATAGATATCTATACAGATAT
>NW_017308754.1:0-481 GCF_000935625.1 Nanorana parkeri | reverse complement strand
CGGTCAGAGACGACCCTCGGGTCTCTACAGGCCCGGATTCCGAACGCCTCCCGCCGATCAAGAAGGGCGCAGCCAACGAGAACGCTCAGGGCTCTGTAAACGCAGTTTTCGAGCGCCCTCCGCAGCCGGCGTACGCTCCTGAGCAGCCTGAAGAGAATCTATACGAGAGTATATGTGAGATGACCAGCCACGCTTTGTGACCAGCGCTCAGCATGTTAGTCACTGACACTAATACTGGCACCGCTTTTCGGAGGATCTGTTGAAAAGTCCGGTGCCGGCGAAGCAAGCTCACAGTGAAACAATGCAGATATTGCTTTAACTTGTTCAATTCCCCCCAGAGGGGCTTTCTATTTCAATTGCCGATTCTGTAACGGGCGCAGCGTGAATTGAGCAGATGGACATGTTACGTCAAAGAGGAACTCCGGGAAAAATCAAAACGTCCCCTTGCAGTGGGCTACCCCTGCACTGCAAGGGTTAAGTG
>NW_017308753.1:130022-144430 GCF_000935625.1 Nanorana parkeri | reverse complement strand
ATGCATCTCATATTCTATGCCCCTATTGGGGCGGCACAGTATTCGTGCAGTAAAATTCTCCTATGTCACATGAATGGGACTTTACTGCATTACACAGGGACTTTTTATGCTGCATTTGTAGCCTTTACTTATTAGGAACAGTCCACATAATTGGGCATTAAAATAATTCCCCCAACAGGGTATGACTTGAAACCGTTCCAAAGGTATGGAGTAATAGTCCTTACAAAAGGGTGGAACACTGAACTTGCATCAGTCCCGTATCAGTAGGTGATGAGGGTTGTTGCTTGTGGAAACAACTTGAATGTTCTCTCTTCCTGGTTTGATGCCCTAATACTCACTATAATGGGACATAAAGAAACGAATTTAGGAATATCTAAACTATTCAAAATGTTCAAGTGTGTTAGAACCAGAAAATATAATGCCTTGAAATCATTCTGCTGTAGTTGTTACACTGCTTATCGGCATCCAGTTTAATTGGATTGAATATGCAGGCACAGTTCTCAATGCTAGAGGTTTATCCATGAACATTGCAGACTCCTTTCAGTTCATCTAAAGGCTGGACAACATCTGGGTCTGGGCGGTGCTGAAATGCCATCAGCAATCTGCTCCATTTAGTGCAGATTTGGCTGATCTATAGATTTTGCCATCTTGGATCAGATATAACTTGCTGTAAATATAAGCTCTAGATAATGTAGGTTGATGCATAAGAATAGCACATTCTCTGTCCTTTTGTGTATACACGAGTACCTAGGTGTGTATTTTTCAACTCCTGGTTCTTACTGTCCAGCAACAAAGGATGCATTCTGGATAGAAGCACAGCATTGTTCTTGGGACTTGGAAGCATAAAACCTGTGAGAGACGCCTCTGGTAAGAAACTGCCACTTACTGACTTGTGTGGCTCAAACTACTTCCAGCATAGTGATTTGCTGAATAGGCTTTGCTGCCTCAGACTTAGTAGGCATTAAACAATGGCAGCCTACGTCGTTGCCTTCTTATGCAAGTGTTTTAACATATTTATTTTAGGAAAAGGTACACGAATTATCAACATTTTGTGAAGAAATCAGAATGCCTTTCCTGTTTGGAAGCCACCTAGATGAAAAATACTGGATTAGTCCCGGTCAGGACACTATCTGAAGGAATTTACATGTTCTCTCTGTGCTTGTGGGGTTTCCTCCCACACTCCAAAGACATGCTGGTAGGTTAATTGGCTTCTGTCTAAATTGCCCCTTTATGCGTGTGAGATAGGGACCTTGCATTGTAAGCTCCTTGATGGCAGTGACTGATGTGAATGTGCAGTATATAAAATGCTGTGTAAATTGAAGCTATATTAATACCCGTAATACCTAAAACTCTATTGTCGTATCCTGCATACATTTATTCTGCCACTAGAGGTCTCCCTCCTCTACAGTAATTCTTAACAAGCTTCATAAAAGGGAAAGCTTACTTTTCATGTTTGCTTGATGCTTCTAAAGTACTTGGTGTGAAAGCATGTTAAGTGCAGCCAATCAAAACTGCAGGCTTATTGCACTGATCTGTAACCAATTATTTGCCAAAAGAAGTCTCACCGCTCCAATTTGCCAGAATGCATTTTGAAGCAGGACTCTGAGGACAAATATTAACCCTAGCAGTGGGGCTACCCCCACTTTTGTCTAAGGAGGAAAATAACATACAGAAGTTTGCTCCATCATGCAGCTCGGGTCCTCTTCTGGGTTAAATTACACTCAATCTCATGACCTGAGCCCAGGCCATCATGGACATCTCCTTTTGAGAGTGTAAAAAGTTGCACTTGCAAGCCAAGACATGAAGGCTGCCCACCAATGCAGGGAAAAGATGAGGAAAACCCCCCACTATTCATGTGACTAACTGGAAGACACCTGGGTTTAAGGTATCCTGCATATTTTTGTTTTATGGGCTGGGGGTAGGGGTGGTAAATCCAGGAGTTGGGCTTTCATTATTAAAACCAATTTGTGGTTAATCAGTGGTAGAGTCTAATAACAAGTCAATCGTAAGCATCTCAGTCTTAAACATAGACCTCGCCTCCTAACAAAAAACAACAACAAACATACTACGGGCGGACGGCAAGAGGTTAAGCTGGCCATACACCTATAGCTTTTCGATCGGAAATTTTTGCTGCTGCCAAGAACCCTCGTTCGACTCTAGCTCAAAGAGCCCATCAAGCACAGACCAAAATCGATTTTGATAATCACTCGTTAGCAATATCAACTCACCGAATTTTGTCGCTCAACAGAACGGATTTCCGTTTGCGCATGTGCAGTCACTGCAGTGTTCTTGCTGTGATTTCTTTCATACGAAAACGCAACTAATCCATCAATGTTGTTTTTTGTGGGTTTTTTTTTTTTTTTTACTAGGAATCCAAAAAAGTTTTCCAGCCTCACCCTTTGTGAAAATTTGCATGGGGTTACAATAAAAAAAAATCATTGGTGTCCCATCAACTGTTCAATTATCTTTCGAAAGGCCATTCGTGGAAAATTTCAGAACGAAAATCAAACAGCGTATGGGCACCTTTTAGGTTGAACGTCTTATGTGAAAAAGATCCACCAGAGTTGATCTTCTGTGTTCAAAAATGAGTTTCTTTCCATCTTTCCACAGCAGATGCAACTGGCTGACCCATAATGACACCCCCAGGCCTGGACAATTCCATTACAGGAAAGCTGAATATGTTTAACTTTTAAACTAAAGGTGGCCATACACCTTGCGATTATCGTACAATAATCATATACGTTCCACTTTTCGTACGATAATCGTAAGGTGTATGGGGACCTTAAGGAGTAGAAGAGAAACTCTGCTGCCACTGAAATGTGGGATAGTGAAGACGTAGGATAGATCATGACAGATTTTCCTTATGACACCATCACACTAATGCATTGTAGTAACACACACGTTTAACAGGCAATACGCATGCAGTGCCTCCAGGACACTAAATCAAAGCACCTGCCTTTCAGCGCACTGCAATGCATAATCCAAAACCTGCACCTTAAAAAAAAATTCAATTTTTCTGTTTTTGCAGGCAACCTTTAAGGAAATGTGTAGTGGGGTTTTTTAAAATTTATTATGGTTAAGGTTTAAACAAACTACAATTTAAAAATTAGTTTTCTTTTCTTGGGCAGGTATGTATAAAAAGCTGCACAATAAAATGTTCTATAAGTCAGCTCAAGTTATAATGTACACGCATGTGGATGGCTCCTCAGCTGTGACTCATCCCTTATCAGATGGTTCAGGCACATTGTGTATCAGAGCAGACGGTGTCTCGGGTAATGTGTGGTCTCTTTAGCTAACCCGTAGTTTTCTGGGAATTCCTGCACATGTGTTAAATGTTGATTTTGTGAAACAAAGATTAAACATCTTTGGTTAACACGCATTAAAGAAGAACTCGGGGCTACCCTGCATTGCAAGGGTTATAGTGACATTAAAGTCAGAACTCCCCTTCCCAATCCTGCTGTAGGGACTTACCTTAAATGATTAAGCAAGACAAACGCACTCAACAATTTGTTACCAGTTATACAGTAAGGTGCACACGAAATGGGCTTTGAACAGTAAAACAGTAGAAAGGCATCATGGCTTCAATATTTACTGAGCTGATACAAGTATGCAAAGAAGGAGCCCTGGCTTAATTTAGATTTCACTGGCTGCATGCTTGTTCTGAGTTACATGGTTCCATAGTATTTGAGGTTGACCGCACTATAAGAGGTGCCTTGGCGCGGCAGTGCGGCTTTCACATCCTCTGTTATTATCCTTAGTGGTGAGACAAGTTGTTTTACATGCTGGTTTGTGAGTGTGCCATGATGCCTTTCTACTATTTTAATGTTCAAATACCTTAAATGATGCCTCTTGATTCGATCATCATCTTCTTTACTGTCTTTTTCAGCTGTCCCTCCAGCGCTGGTGCGGGTCTCGATCCAGTACTGACTCCTCTGCCCTCCTCTCCTCTGATGTCACACAGTGTCTGTGCAGGTGCACGCTGCTCCATAGACTTACCTTGTGTCTCTCCTCGTCTCCCGGCCGAACATCTGAAGTGCACATGCGCCCGCTCCAAGATCCTTTGCGGCCGGCCGAGACTCTTCAGATGTATGGACGGGAGCGCGTGGCGAAGACACAGGTAAGTGTAAACCCTTTTTAAAAGGTTTTTTTTCTTCTTGCTAGCAGTAGATATATGCAAAAACCGCTGAGGGTTTAATAACCTTAAGTGCTCATTTTGTCTAGGGACCTAAAATAACAGTACTCACCTGAACCACAATCGTGGCTGGCAGCTAGAGCAATTGTAGAAATGTCACCAGCACACCAATCCTTTTAAGATAGCAAAAGCTTCATCTATTGAAGTTTTTTGTCATATGACCAAACAAGCGCTTTCGGGACCGCACAGGGTCCCTTCGCTCAATGCTTGTTCTGCACCCCCGATTTTTTGGAACCACTGCAACCCTGGATATAGGGTTAATTGCATGAACATTGACAGACATACCCTCAGGCCCACAGGCCATTGCTTTACTATCTGTGTTACCCATGGATCATGAGAATGAATTTGGTCCACTGACGCAATATAGAAGTGGACTTTCTTATACCCCTGATGACGTTGAAGCGATTCTTTTTCCCTCGGATACCACCGATGCGTTTGGAGCCGATACACCTATAGACCTAAGAAGGGACCCTGTGCGGTCCTGAAAGCGCTTGTTTGGTCATATGACAAAAAACTTCAATAAATGAAGCTTTTGCTATCTTAAAAGGATTGGTGTGCTGGTGACATTGCTACAATTGCTGACATTCATGGTGCCATCCGCGGTCACTGCAAGCACCCCCCACTACAAGGGACATATCGGTAAGGAGTGCGACAAGGATAGTACTTATTGGCAGCTAGAGCGGTCCCTTTAGCCTGTCTTCTCCTCCGCTCCAGTAATGGAATGTGCCTTGGTGTCCTCACATTCGATGACTCACTGGACCATAGACCACGAGAGCAGAGGTGGAGCGAGGCTGAAGGGACCAGCAGGGATTGTGGTTCAGGTGAGTGTAACTGTTATTTTACCTCCCTAGACAAAAAAGCCCTTAACTCTTCCAGGATGGGGGTAGCCCCACTGCAAGTGTTAAGATTGTATTTGCCCGGAGTTCTTCTTTAACATGTTTGGCTGGGTTCTTTTATCCAGTTTAAATGCAATCTCACAATTCTGTCTGGATTTTCCACAAGAAATATATTCAGTGTTGACAGAGCATTTTTATTGCTGGTCAACAGTTTTTGGGATATCCTAGTGATCAGTGGTGTGCGTTCTAACCCCTGAATCATGTAAGATGGTCATACATACTGTAGGTGCACCTTGATTCAGTTAGAGTCGTTCTATTTGCATGGCCGTGCGCTAAGTAAGTTAGGCTGCATTTTTATTTGAAATGTTTTTAGGTTTAATGAAGATAATTTATCAAAACTGGAGCAGACAAAATCTGGAGCAGCTGTGTATGGCAGCCAATCAGCTTCTCTCTTCAGTTTGTTCAGTTAAGATTTGAAAATAATAGAGAGAAGCTGATTGGTTTTTCAGGCTTTTTTTTCATGTTTTTAATGTTACATTTTAAACATCTTAGCAGTGCACTAACATATTCTTTTTTCTTATTATTTAGTCTGCACATAGCTGTGGTTCTGTATCCCATAAAAGGATGAATATAGGACTCAGTGTTGAAAATGACACATTGAACATTACATAGAGAAATATCACTGGGGTCACTCCTTGTTCCCTCACCATTCAATGGAATGCAGATGTAAAAACACTAATACACTAAATTGTGTATTTATTATAAATCAATAAATGTATTTGTAAATACAATTATTGTAAGAACCAGAAGAATTTGTCAATGACAAATGCCAGAACGCCTGCTGGTGGCACTGTGGTCACTAGACTTGAATGGCGTAGTTCCAATGTCCACCAGCAGGTGTCTCCCAACAGAGCAAACCAGACTAAACCTAAGTCACAGCAGCCAGCAACAGGATAAGGGATTTAGATACAAGTCTGGTTTCCTCTGTGTAGTTTCCACAAATCTGGTCAAACTAGAACTGCAGGAATGAACCTGCTCTTACCCCCTGCACAGCAGTACTCAACCTGGAAGAGGGACAGTCAGCACTAGCAGCCTTTCAGGCGGCAATGTGCTTACAATGGAGATGCTGAAAGCAGTATGGAGCAGAGAGAGCAGAAAGATAGCCTCATCAGTATACCACTACATCATGTCTAATCGGAAGGATTTGGGGCTGTGTTTGACCTGTTGTTTTGGGCCATGCTGTGTTGTTGCTGGAGTTAAGATCAAACACCTGGCTGTGCTGTCTGGCAGGGGTGCCTGGATCACAAACCTGAAATCTAATAAATCTTTTGGCAGAAAACAAAGCATGCCCAATGTATGTATTTAGCTGCTAGCCTAAAGTTTAAAGTTAACTAATGTCCCGTACTAAGGAGACATTATTAAACATTCTATTGCAGATTTCTGTGACAGCACCGTACAGTGATTGAGAACCAATCAGCATTGTTTCCTGTTATGTGATTACTATGACAGCCAATCATAATGATCACATGGATGAACTGTCTTTGTCCCTACCATAGAGAGGGGCATTTCGACAGAAGCATTGAGCAGGCTGCAGCTGTCAGGGGTCAGGCACATGGGTGCCTGGGGCCATACAACATAACATTCGGACATATTTCCTGGCCTTGGGAGCCACAGTTGCTTAGAAATCAATGGCTGTATACGCAGGCATAACCGGACACTTGCATGAACCAGCGCATGGACGTACAACCCTCAATGCAAACTGTCTGCGTTTGTGGTTGTACATTCAATTAGCATGTGCAGGTTTATACATGTACTGGTATACTGGTGCATAGCAACATACAGTAAATGGTTTCTATAGGCGGCTGTATACAGCCCTTTTGGCTGCCAAAATATGTTGTACCGTCCCAGGTGCCTGTGTCTGTGAGCACTTAAAATGATATACAGAATGTAACAAAAAATACCAAAATATGTAAAACTACATTCAATAAGTTTTTGAGAAAATTATAAATATCAAGTATAAATTGATTTCTTTTATATTTGTATTTTATTCATTTATCTATTTGTATTTTTTGTCCTTTTTTCAGCTTATAATAAAACATTTGAGCGACTATTTAATAAATAACAAAGCAGCTCACTAAATAAAAGCTTTATATTTCCTTTATAAATCAGTGTCAAAACCATTTAGGTAGACAACGCAGTGATGGAGTTATTGTCATTAATTCACGCATACAGGCGTTGATAAATGTGGCCTGCACAACTAGGTGTCAATGTCCTCTGGTCACAAAAGGGTTAAGAGCATGAAGAGGTCCCTATTTTTTTGTAGTTTAAAAATATAAACAATAATATACCCAGTGTAAAGCGGCATTCCCTTTATAATAATCATCTAACGTCATACCCCGACTATGGAATTAAAGGTTATTCGGGAAGAATAAACATGAGATCTGGACGGTCATTAAAGGGTTGGAGATGTTATATAAAAAATGAAATCAACTTCTGGCATTTGAGCTTGAAGTTCTCAGTGCCCTGAACCTAGCCCCCAGTCACCTGTGCCTCTTCTCCGACAGATGGCACCAAGCCTGCCCCCCCTTCTCAAACTGTTGCAGTCAGGCCATCTGTTCCGTGTCCCGTTAGGCCTGCCGGGCTATGTCAGTGCTATGTCAGAGGAGGAGACAGAGGCATGAGGTATACAAGGTATTGTTTTACCCATTTTCACATTCATTTGTAATTAAGACCTCCGATTTCTTCTTGCAGTCCAAAATGCACACACAGGGTGAGATGTAAGTACAATTGATGCACACAGCCTTGGTAATAGCAATAGTCACATACAAAGTGTAATAACTTAAGCAAGGGGAACTCTGATGCGGTTCCATCAGAGTCCTGGTACTTATTTGAATGTAGTTTAATGAGTAAGGGCTCGTTCACACTATACGCCGTGATTTCAGCAACAACAGTGACACAGAAGACAATGGTTTGGTATGAGCCTCGTTCACACCACAACATGGTTGTTATATGCAGGGCACTGAGAACAAAATTCAGACATGTTGCATTCTTTTTGCAGCTCACTGCGTGAGCTGCCACGCTGCAGTGCGGAGATGTGAATGGAGTGCACACTTTGTACACTCCAAATAAAGTTTAGCAAAAAAAGAAACCAGTGAACAGAATAATGCGCTAAGACCGTTCATCACACTGCCCACCCACCGCACCTGTCACACCACACTAGTCAGCACGCTAAAACAGAACATTTTAGCATGCAGACTAGTGTGAAGGAGCATGCAGACTAGTGTGAAGGAGCATGCAGGCTAGTGTGAATTAGCCCTAAGTTAAACTGATATTAAAGTCAAAAGCTTTTGATCTGTTTCAAATGCTGATGAAACCATGTACAATGGTTGCTGGTCCTGATGTTTAAATTAGTTTCCTTCAGAATCAGCTGGTCCCCTGGGCACTGGCCCATATTTCCTGGGTGGGGGGGGGGGGGCTCCTTTCCCTTGCTCCTATGGAGCCACCCTTGTGTGTGCGAGTAAGCTGTGTGTGTGTCTGCACAGACACAGGGATACAATCCACACCACCCCTATCTTCTCCAAGTTAGTAGATGTACAGCTGCTGGAGACTGTGCAGTCCCTTGTGATCTTGTACTGGACAGGGAAGCAAAGCTAAAAGAGCTGGAGGCAGTTGTTTCAAAACATAATGGGGGAAATTATCAAAACTGGAGAGGAAGAATCTGGAGTGGTTGGCCATGGCAAGCAATCAGCTTCTCTCTTCAGTTTGTTCAGTGAATGTTTGGAAATGAAAGGTCGATGCGGCAATTGCTCCAAACTCGTTCTGCTGTAGTATTGATAAATTCCCCTTGAAGACTGTAAATGCTTGGGAAAACTTTACAGAAATTCTTTGCTGGGCAATATATATTTGTTTGATTTGGATTTATTATTCATAAAAGGTTTGAGTTTAATACTATGTTAAAGAAGAACTAAACCCAACAATGTAATGTCTCCCAAAACAGTTACTTCTAAGGCATTACAACTGTCAAGGTCTCCAGTGTGTTTATTTCAACTCTCAACCAAATGATGGCACATGATGGACTACAATCTCATGTTTAGTTTATTAATTTGTATTGGGATTGTAGTCCTTCACGGGAGCAAGCTTGGAGTGGTGACTATACAACACACACAGCGATCAGGGGGATCAAAGCCCCATGGGGGGTAGCCACCCTCCAGAAGGAAGGACATTGCCAGCACCAATTCAGAGAAGATTTGAAGATCTGCAGCCGAGTGTTACACAAATAGGATTCATTATTAATAGTTCGGGTACTTGAATATATTTTTAAGATTTACCTCCCTAGTTTAGTGTCACTTTAAATATTTCATTAGTATGTTGATAGATTTCAGCTTCCAGGAAAACTGTAATGGTTTTAAGTCACTTTATAAATCTGTTTTCAGATTGAAAATAGCAAATGTTTAAAAACAGTTAAAGTGAATACAAACAAACAACGATGACCTTCTCTTATTTGCTCCCTTTTGTTAAATATACATTGAAAGCTTTTCAATATATCTGTTCAATACGTTAAAAACATAACCGCTCATTTTTCCCAAAATCTTGTGAGCTGATAATTTTCTGTGCTCTCTGCCTGCACACAAGGAGGCGTTATGGAGGTCTGTGATTTTTGGAAATGCATAAAAAATGAAGTAGGCAGGGCTGACACCATGTGCTTAGGAATTCTGAGCTAAACACAACTGAGGGGAATTTATAAAAACTGAAGCAGACAGAATCTGGAGCAGTTGCTCATGGCAACCAATCAGTTTCTCTCTCATTTTCAGAGGTTAACTGAACAAACTGAAGAGAGAAGCTGATTGGTTACTATGGGCAACTGCTCCAGATTTTGTCTGCTCCAGTTTTTTTTTTTTATTTCAATTTTTATTTAAATGTATTTATTTAGCATTTTTTCTTTCAAGAAGATTTTTATTTTGTTGTACAATACACTGCAAGATACAAGTACAAGAGGTGCATACATTTATGCGTGTTGACATGACTAATGTCTGCTCCAGTTTTGATTGATACCCTCTATACTATTGTTATGTCAACAGACCGAACCTGATCCAAACTTTAGCTCCTCCGAGCAAGGAAGCACTATGGGCCTCCCACCGAATGAGCTGTGGTTAGGGCATTTCCCCACCCCACAGCTGACCATAAACAAAAGGGCAGGATGTCTGTGAAGGGTCACATTCATCCAGGTCATGCTATATCTGTAAAAAATAAATCAAGGCAACTGGAGTTGCTGTATTTTTCTTGAAGACATTTCGCGGGTCATCTGACATTGCTTTCTAAATTCAGAATGACTTGTAAAAACATTTCCCAGAGAACTTTTGTACTCCGACTGACAAAAGGAACTCTGATGGAGGGGGTAGTGACTAGTGACCACCAATGCTATAGGGGGCACTGACCACCACTGCTTTAGAGGGTGCTCACCACCATTGCTACAGGAGGCACTGATCACTATTGCTTAAGAGAGCACTTACCGCCATTGCTTTAGAAGGCACTGAGCACTATTGCTATGGGGGACATGGCCACCATTGCTTTAGAGGGCATTTATTACCATTGCTATAAGGTGCACTGTCCACCAAAGAAACAGGGATACTAGCCACCAATGTGAAGGGGTACTGACCAGTAATGCTGCAGAAGGCACTGACCACCAAAAATACAGTGGAAACTGGCCACCAGTGCTGCAGGGGGTACTGACCCCAACGCTTAAAGTGCTACTGACCACAAATGCTGCAGGGGGCACCAACTACTTATGCTGTAAGAGGTACTGACTGCTGAACACTAATATTGTAGGGGGGAACTGCCCATTTATTATCAACATTCAAGGGGCTATTAAGCACTGACCTTCAATGTTTAAGGGAACATTCATCCCTGACTACCAACATTTTAAAGAGCATTGAAGAACAATGTTTAGGAGCACTAACCACAAACCTTTAAAGGGGGGCACTCTCCACTGACCACCAATGGAAGGGAGGACTTAATCTTGCCTGCTGCAGCCTATTGTGTGTGCTATACATTACATACTCTTCGTCTAAACAGTTACTGGGTGATATGTGGTTGTGAAATATTTTAATAAAGGTTTTCTTAAAGTAAGCTCAGCAAAGTGGTTGGAATTATTTATTTATTTCTTCAATAAATGAGTGTATTGAGCTTTATGTGTGTTTGTGAGACTCTCAATTGTGGCACAGTAATCTATGTGCATTTTGTGGGCACAGGACAGCAAATGCGTGCAGTGTATACAGCTCTGTTTAACTATCACCATTTAAGCTGCTCTTACTGTCTTACACAACATAGCCATGCCCACAGTTTCACTCTTTAGGATGCCCTGGATACTTTACAATCCTAATAATGCCCGTCTTGCTGACCTTTCCTTCAGAAATTTCTAGGGCTGTGGAAATTAACGATTAATCGTTCATTTTTTTGTTTTGTGTGGCCCTGTCCCCATTACCATTGTTGCTTAGACAAGAATTCTGTATGTGCGTTATAATTAATCGAAATTAATCGATTAAAAAAAATTCGATTAATGGAACACGAAAATTTTAATCAGTAACAGCCCTAGAAATTTCTAGTTATGTCTACTTATTTCTAGTTATGTCTATGCTACATTAATTCCTCTATGCCAGCTACTTTACAAGACTGGACCCCTGTGGTAAAGCTAGGCATTCCATCCGCCGGGGGAAAAGACTCGGAGTTGCTCGGGATCATTGTGATCTGCATCTCTGGCTGACACAGACCATACTAATCAGTGCTGGAACTATCGCCATAGCGACCCAGGCAGCCACTATGGGGCCTGGGGGACAGGGGCCACAGCCAGGATGGGGTCCCCCTGATGCAGTGCGGGCCGCTTGGGTCGCTATGGCATCGCAGGCTGCTGGCTGTAACTGGCAGCTGTGAGGAGGAACGCAACGCTGTCCAGATCACTGACAACCTGTCAGTGATTTGTCCAGCTGTGCGTTTCTCCTCACAGCCGCTGCAGAGTCAGTGACAGCCAGCAGCTGCGGCGGAGGAGGCTGGAGCCCGGCGGCAGCAGCGGAGGAGGAGGCGGACCCAGTTGTGGAGGAGGCTGACAGCGTTTCGAGGCTGACAGGTAAGAGGTGTGCAGGCGTTTGACCAACCCAACTGAGACCCGGCAGAGCCCACCATGAAGAGTCTATGGTGGGCTCTGCAGGGTCACTCTCAGGTGGGCTCTGCAAGGGGCGTAACTAGTAAACACAGGGCCCCATACAACATTTTGCTATGGGGCACTGTGATTTCTAGTTACGCCCCTGATACTAATGCTCCTTGCAGTTAGCAATGGCACCACGAGGGAGTGATTAGTATGGTCTGCATCAGCAAGAGATGCAGACCATACTAATCACTCCCATTCGTGGTGGCCATCTTTAAAAAACTTAATGTGATGCGGAGCACCCCAGGTGAGAACCTGGAGTCTGTGTGCACTCTGAGGCACGCATGCCATAGGTTCGCCATCGCTGTCCTAGATTGTCCACTTTTCCTGCCGTCTCCAAACTCTTAACCCTTTTGTGAATAACCTTTTAAGCATGCAGATAAGATTTTACCCTTCTATAGATGCATTTTTGTTTGGGTCAGTATCTCAGGAAGCTTTGAAACCATAGATATCCGGGCACCTAGTATTTTCAGCAATGGCAGCCTTCAGAAATCACTTTAATATGTGCTATGTACACATCATTCATTTCAATGCAGTTTTCATGCTGTATCTTTGCACCTGCTGTATGTTGTATTTATCATCAGGATACATTTTGAAATGTGTCCAATCAGCTACAATGATAAAATGTGTTGTATACACATAATGCGTTTCTTACTGAATCTTATAGGACACTTTTTACGAAATATCCAGACATATGTGATGGATCCAGGCAGATCCATCACATATGTACCATACAGCAGCTGCATAGAAGTGTCAAGCGTGTCTGAGTCCTAATTTAGGAAATTATATCTCCAAATAAATATGAGAGCATATGAGTAAAATGTATTGTTTTATTCGGGGTTAAGGATAAAGATGTCAGATAAAGAAGTTACAGCTGGGGGAATGAGATGCTTGCAATTAGAAATATACGACAAACACACGGTGGACCTTTCGCACAGATGATATAATAATGAATTTGATGAAGCAAAGCTTTGCTACAACAGTTCTCTCCACTTGAGACTTGCCAATTCCTGTGCAGCAGATACATTTACATTAATGGCAGGCATGCAAAGGTGCCTACATGGAATAGAGAAACGTGTGCGTGTTACTATGAAGGGGAAAGAGAAAGAGGAGGGGTCAGGTGGAAGCAAGCTGATTCTCTGCCATCTGTCTAGTTTTCTAAAACTCAGTGGAGAACTCCAGACCTATGGCTGTGTGCACATGCGGAGAGATTTAGACCTCCCAGGACATGTCCCAATGTAAACCACACCTGAGCACTGCTGTGTGCCCCCCAGAGAACAAAATGGCGGCTCTGTAGTTTGCCCTCTGCTCCAATATGGGATGTGAGCCATCACAGCAGCTGAGAGCTAATCTATATCTGGTCCCTATAACACCTGGACTGAGTTTATTCAACTACCAGAAAAATAGAACTGTGCAGGTATAAGGCCATGATACTGGCAGAAATCAGAAGTCATTACATCTCTGCATTCTGTATTGTTAAAGGTGACCTTAAAGCTGAACTCTAGACTGACCTTCAGTCTTGCATGGTTGTACTGGCTCCTCTCCTGTATTGAAATGTCCTACTCTGATTTCACTGCATACTGTAAGTATCTCGCAGGGTGCATCTGAAGCTGCAGCAAGTGCCAGATGATAGAGCCTCATTTCCAGGCTGGAGGGCATCCAGCATCATCTGGTTCTTTCCTCCCTAACCTTACTGTGCATGGCTTGCCAGACTGACATCCATTCAGCAAGTCATTTTTAGATTTGCATAACTCTTCCCAAGAGCCAGCCCACTGTGTACATCAGCACTGAGACCTCTTGAGAGGGTTACTGATGTAAGGTGCTGCGGTATCTTCAGAAAACTATGTACAGCACCCTAGCTGGCCCCTCCCACCAGCCAGAATTTTAATGTACTGCATAGAGAAACACAGAGACCTTGTGATGATGTGACTAGGTCTAAACTAAAGATGATAATAATGATCACCAGCACTCACAAATGGAAGAAATCCAGCAGTTCTCTTTATTGTAGAATAACGTCACATGTATCCAAAAGCCAACGTTTCGGGACCACGCAGAGTGCCTTCATCAGGGCAAGCATAGTGACCTCCGGGGACATCACTGCAAGCACCATTGCTATTCTACAGCATTAAAGGTCCTAGGTGCTGTATGGTGTGCAGGGGACACTTCCGCTTACGAATAGGTC
>NW_017308753.1:116699-130007 GCF_000935625.1 Nanorana parkeri | reverse complement strand
CTGTCATTGTCCTCTGCACAGGTGCAAAACAGGTCAGATTTAGGTACTGATTGGCAGGTCTTTTAACAGCTGTTTGCGCAGAGATGGCACCCAGTAATATCTTTACAAGCTCTTTGACTGAAGATGATCTGAACAAAGGGCAAACCATAACTTGAAAAACCCAGACAAAATGCATAATTTAGCTGTGACCTAATGATATCCAGAAAATTTGGCAACTATTTTAAAGTTTTAAAAATATGATTTTCAGTCAGATTTTGAAATTGCCTCGGGATGGAATTGCAGCCTCTTGTTGCATGGTTCAGTAATGTGCAACTTTGTGCTTTGAGAGGTAAAGGATACTGCTAGAAACAGTGAACACTTTATTAAGGGCCATATAACGGCAATGGGAGCTATACGGTTATGGAGCATGTGCCCAATATTCCAGGAATAAGATGGAGAAGTCCTTCCTATGCACAGGTCCCAGCTTTCAGTGGGACAGAAATGAGCAGATATAGATTAAAATGACAGAACTAAAATTTAGTGAGAATTCTATTGATATCCTCCAGTTTACACACACAGTCCATTGCCCTCCTTAATCATATAGACCTGGTCAGACATGCCCTTCTTTTTCCCAACACTACAAGTCTTTGTGAGGTCACTTGTGAGGAGGGCTTTGGCAGGCTTAGCTATACTAGTATAGAACATTGGAGAGGAAGAGCCTTTCTACTAAGCGAAAAAGGAATTTTAAAGCATTTCCATCCCTACCCCTCCTCACTATCAGTGATCATATATACAATACATATCCAGGTGTTTTGTGTAGTGGTGCTCAGTGTACTCTGGTATTATCATAGGTATACTAATCTTTTTTAACCAAGATAATAATTATGGTAAAGCGTTCAATTTAAGGATTGGGATTAACAGTAAATGGTAAAGTTTTGGTTGAGCCTAGATTTAGAGGCTGGGTAGGTTAAAGGTTAGGTTAAGGTATGAGGTAAGTTTAAGGTTTAAGGTTAGGATTAGATTTGGGTTAAGAGTTAAATTTAGTGGTTGGCTTATGGGTTAAGTTTGGAGGATAGTTTTAGATGTTGGGTTTGGTTAACAGGGGCTTAGAGCAAGGGTTAGGTGTCAGGCTTAGCTCTAATAATAGGTTTAGGAATTGTGATAAATTGGGAAGTAGGATTTGGTGCCAGGTTGAAGACTATCTTCAGGGGATAGGTTTAGCTTCAGTGATAGGGTTAGGGGTTGTGTTAGGGTAGCAGTCAGGCATTATATTCAGATTAAGGTTAAGGGGGTTGACCTATGTCTTTGGTTTGCCATAACAGTTTCTACTCTCATCTGCATATATCATCCTATCTGGCCTGTTCATTGCTTAATTTGACCTCAACCTGTTTTTCCATGCCTACCACTGGTGACATGGAAGGTCCACATAAACTCATAACATGGAGGTTAAGGGGGTAGACTATTATGGGACTGTATACACAAATGCTAGATTTCTTTGAAGAGCTATGCGCGGATTGCTCAAAGGTGAGGCTTGAAGGGTCAGATTGGTGCCAGGACTTAAACTGGGAGTCAATCCTATCACAGTCTAGGTTGTATGAATGGGCCAGAATCTCAGTGATTGCTGTATAGCAGGCAGCAAATTAAAAGATATATAATTACTGTGTACAGCCCTGTGGCCAATACATGGGCCTCATGTCACATCTGGCTTCCCAGCACATGCGGCCTGGGGTCTGCAGCATCTTGTGCTGCAGTAGCACATAATTCTGAATTTTGTGTAAACTCACAACACATGCATGGTTCCTATCTGTGTGTTGTGGTGTGCTGCAATGCTCAGGTTTTGAGGTGTGATTGCAAGGTGTGTTGGAATCATATTAGAAAAAGTGGTACTGCAATGCACAGGTTGTCCATTACTGTGCACTGCAGCAAAGCATATGTTACCACAACCCATAGATGTGATACCAGCCTTAAACTACTCTTTATATTAGGGCTAAGTCACACTACTTGCAGTAATGAGTGTTTTACTACATATAATCACAAGATATAAAACTAATTGCAGTGTGTGGCATCACATGTCTGTGGCTTTTAGTGTACCACAATGCACATATGTGTGCCATCTGTGAATTGTAGAGCACTGTATTGAGAAAAATAGTTCAGATTAATTTTCGTTCACCAAGGTAAATTGATAGTCCATTCAAAATAATGGGCTGCCTTAACGCAATGCACCTCAACACATGAAAATGTGTATGCATTTGCAACATACACTGTTTATCTGTTTATTTATATGCCTGCTGTCTTTATTTCATTTAGGAATAGACACTGCTGTGCAGCCCTCTGAACATTCTGGGGGTGACACTTGAGACTCCTTATATGTACCAAGTTGACCACCACTGGTATTCAGGTTTGTTTTTTGGAGGAGACATGTACCCCCTTCCCTCCCTTCGGGTACATATTCTTTTCAAACTGAGCTGGTACCATCATAACAATAGGCTCCCATGCTCAAAGTCCTCTTATTTTAGGGACATAAGCCTACATTGTAAAAAAAGGAAGATAAACATTCCTATTGTGTATAATCACTCAACCCCAAATAGGGCACTGAATCACTGTGAGGTGCGTTTACCAAATAATAATAAATTAAGATAAATATATAAGAGGAAAGGGTTTATCCACACTTAATTGTATAGTAGCAAGAAATGTATGACTTTATTATTTACCAGTTAATTATTTGTAATGAGTACATCATAAAGTAATACATGTTTTATACTATACGACTGGAAGTGGATAAACCTTTCTCCTTATGTATTAATCTTCATATCAGCCTATATGCCTGGTGTGGCAGGCTGGTGTCTTTCAGGCACACTTTTCTTGTTTGCATTATAATAAACAGTAAATGAAAAAGTTATAATAATGCAGTTTAGTAGGGGAGGAAAGAATGTGCCTCTAAAGAAAACCCCTTATAAAACCGAGAATTTATCATTTCAAAGTAAATAAACTATACCCACATATCTGGCCCAAGCATATAAACAAAGTAAAGCTAAATATATGTATATAAAAGAAACACCTTATTGATACAAATAAATAAGTAGAAAAATAAATACAATAAAATAAATAGATTAAAAAAATTAAAAATTCAAGAAATTCTGATCTTGAAAACAGCAGTGTTGCATCTAGCAAACTGCTAGTGGACCAAATTTGTGGGGATGCGCTCATCTCCGAGGTTGACATTGCTGTACAGAAGGGTCCAGGGACTCCAAGCACTTTGTTGTGTAAGACACTGGTGGGAACCTTGTCTTCTTTTGCCATTCAGCGTGATGGTTCTTTGATTAGTGCCCGCAGGCTGGGCTGTGTGCTATTCCCAGTGTGGG
Organism: Nanorana parkeri; assembly: GCF_000935625.1. Taxonomy (NCBI): domain Eukaryota; kingdom Metazoa; phylum Chordata; class Amphibia; order Anura; family Dicroglossidae; genus Nanorana; species Nanorana parkeri. Next base: position 126,666 of record NW_017308753.1, on the reverse strand, counting down.
GGAGTGAGGGGAGTGTGATTTGGGAACTGTGCTTTTATCTATGGCGTGCAACTGAAACACCCCCTCCTCTTCTCACCCCGATATGTATACACAAATACACACATTTCTACCAACTGCTGTGCGAGACGCACCTGCAAGGTGCCAGTCTGATATTGGCACACAGAAAGTGTGAATATTCTTCTTATTTTCATGCAATGAGCTAGGCAGCATATTGATTTACAGGTAATATTGGCAAAACATAATTGAAAGAGATCCTGCCTCATAAATTACCAAACTGGAAGGACGTTTGCCCAACCAATGCAGGTGCTTCTACCCTTCAATATTTGTTCAAAAAACTTGTTTGGTCTATAGCTTTTCTTTTTCATGATATATATTTAATAAAAAGTGTGTGTTTATCTTTTCAGTTTAATATATCTTTGCCTAATGAATACTTTATTTAATATTACCTTATTATATAAAATCAGTAAATCAGCTTCAACACTTTTCTGTTGGTATGACCGCAGTACAAAGTAATGTGGCAAATTCATGATAGCCTTGTGACAGCTCCTTTGCTGTTTCCAAATGTGTCAGGTGGTTCTTAAGTGCATGACTGTGTCACAATGGCTGCGACAGATTAAAAAAGAAATACAGACATTTCTTTAATAAGGAAAGATCTATTTATTTTTGGAGTAAGTAGGTTTTGGACAAATGGTGCAAAGGTTATGTTACAGTTGCTACAGATTCATATACACCTTGCCGACATGTATATGAATCGCAAGCATGCGCCATTTTTCTAATGAATGTCTATAACACTCTTTATGAATGTCCTGGTTTGTGCTTTACTTATTAAGGACACAAAGATGTTGTACTGTAATCCTTCATGCTGATCTATAGTAACATGTTCTCCCTGTGCTTGCATGGGTTTCCTCCCACACTCCAAAGACATGCTAGAAAGTTAATTGGCTCCTGTCTAAAATTGGCCCTATATGTATATATATGTGAGATAGGGACCTTAGATTGTAAGCTATTTAAATGCAGGGACTGATGTGAATGTGGACTATGTAAAGCGTTGCGTAAATTGTCGGCGCCATATACATATTATACCTAGTGATTGTCTGGGTGTTCCCCAGTCATTCCAACACAACCACAGGGCAGGCTTTTAAGCCAACAAGTCAGACCTTTTAACTTAAAATACATGTTTATTAATTTATTTGCTAAAAAAAAAATATTTAATTAGAACAATGTTTCTTTACATACTTAAATAAAAACAAATTTACAATGTACAATGCATGTATGGATTGTGCATCCCTCGAAGAGGAATACCCAAGATTGTAGCTCATGTATCATGACAACTAAAATGGAAAGCTCTTGATAGTTCATCTGAGGGTGTTTATTCATGATGCTGAGCTTCTCGACGTGTTTTCTTCAAGTGTGGCCTCTTCAGGATAATGCACACAGCAACTAAAAAGGATTGTACATATCATAGATTATAAATCACATCATAATTAATATGTATTCATCTATTTTCAACGCAGCTTACAATGAACAAGCTTATTGTACCCCAACTGGAGACATGCAAAGCTGGACGTTGGGTCCCCCCAGGGGGCTGCAGGAGAGGCAGCAAACAGGAAAAGACCTGCTAATAACCACCACTAATAAACTGCAAAAAACGAAAAAAAAAAGTGGTGTAATATAAAGTGATACTATAGAGCAGTAATATAATACATGATGTATAATGATCCAACTGCTGAGGGGAGTAGGAACATTTATATTATATATTTGGCTTAGAGCACAGGGATAAAGTCTGAGGTAAGTTGATAGTAATTAGATAGATAGGCAGTGATGGCAGTGTATACTGTAGATGCAGTGCATAGATGGAGTGTACCAGTCCACTCTGTTCCTTGATCAGTAAACAAGCTGCAGGGGTTAAGATTTGATTTGCCAAACGTTCTTCTTTAGGGACCTGTTCACCACAATCAGTGAGCATTCCTGCATACACGTATTTGACAATTTTTTTCCTCTTCCCTACAGAAGTGCAATTAAAATATATTTTTTTCCTTCTTTACGTGCGTTTATGCATCTGGTGTGAGCAATCGCTTAATGTTATTACTTCATCCAAAACTGTGTTTTCTCTGCTTTGGATTAAGAACGGTTAGAGTTTCTATTTTAGCTCTGTTCCCTTACTTGGGTATCTTCCTTTTTTGCTGTTTTAAATATACAGGAAAGGTAAAATCTTCCAAACTAGGAACAAAAGCCCGACAGAAGTTTTAACCCTTCCACACTTTTACTCTTTGGCTGCAGTTAGGATTCAGACTTTGGATATAGTATGCAATAGGATTTGCTCCATATACTATCAGGGTTATTCACAAAAGGGTGAAGAGTTTGGAGAAGGCAGAAGAAGTGAACAATATAGGCCAAAATAGCTGATTTGGAAAAATGCTCCAATTCAGCTCACTTTCCAGTTCAGCTATGTTGTCCTAGATTGTTCACTTCTCCTGCCTTCTCCAAACTTTTCACCCTTCTGTGAATAACCCTGTATATGATAGTATTAAAGAATGGGGGAGCATCCCTACTAGTATGATGCACTATGCTGTTTAAATTAAGGTCATCGGTGGAACAAAGAAAATCTTAGAGGAACGCCACCTCTTATCTTAACAATGACAACAAAGGTACCATTAGAAATGTTTAGTAATGACCATATACAAACAGATACTTACAGATAATTGCAGACTTCTTATTCTTAACATATTTTCTTTTTCTTTTAATTCCCATTGTAATTATGGTGGCCATTTTCCCCAAGCACAGATGCATCCATCTTCCTTTTATTTCCTGGAACTCTGTTTCTGCCTCTTGGAACATGTGACAGTGCTCATCATCTGCGGGGGGTGAAAAATGCCTATTCCTCTCAAGATCTCACAAGATTTTGCGGTTTCCCAGGAAGGCACTGAAGGTGTAGCCTTCCGAGGATACATTTGTGAGGCCAGGGCTGCATCACCAGTGCCTCATCAACCAGGAAGTGGAAAAATAGTAATTGTAATTAAAAGCATAAAGTGTTTGTAACTATTGAATGTAAGATGATTTCATATCATCATGCAAAGATGCATACTGGTGGGATTTTTAGTGAAAGGTCCGGTAAACACTGACTATATACTGTATTTTCAGCCTTATTCAGTGCTTATTCTTAAAGTTGATGTAGACCCTAACAAAATGTTATTTAGTTTGCTAACATAATGTGTGTCATAAACAAAATACTTATTTTGTTTTCCTTTAATCTTTTGTTGCAGTTCAATACTGTTGGTCTGGAACCTCTTTGCAGCAATTTTCTATCTACATGTACTCTAGGGATGGCTGCATGACATTTCTCAGGGTGGGTTTTTTGATGGCGTCGACCACTTGTAGACTCCACTGGAAGTCCATGTGACAAGATAACAATGCAGGAAAACATATGGGACACAAGGACGGAGTATTGTCACCGTGTACCAGGTTGTGCTTGAACAAGGACCTTGATGGTAGAACCCCCAAACTTGATTTTATAGAAAGCTGCAGCTTAAAAATATTGACAGAACAGTATCCAATAGCAACCAATTAATACTCACTCTGCTGAAGTCAAACCAGAACAAGATGGACTATGAATGATTGCTTTGGGTTGATACACTAAAGAATAAGAACCCTTTACTGAATTGGACTGCTTATGTTTAATTGGCACATGTGCTCTACATATGCCATTCTTATTTTTTGCAACAGCAACTTTATTAAACAAATTAAGATGAGGATCTACAGAAAAATACTTAAAACATATCAAATCTGTGGCTGTTAATCGAATACATTTCAGCTATTATGTTTACTTAAATAGGGCTTTGATGTAATAGTCGAGCCTGTGATGGCTCCAAGGCTCCTAGCAAAGGGGGTAAGGCGTCTTAGAATGGCGTTAGGTGGTGGAAGATTATTAATTCAGCACTGGAAAGAGATAATTTGAGAAAGTTGGAAGACATCCAGAATGAGATTGATTTCAGGCAATTAGCAATTATGAAGTTAAGAGAGGGAGGAGATGTAAATTAAAAGGTGACAGTAAGGAGGTTGATTAAAGGACCAGTAACTGATCCTTTATAACTATATTTCAAATATTTTACACTGCTTCACTCTTCCGTGGCTTTTTTCAGTGTAGCACTCTTAGTGCTTAGAGCAAATGTGAATCCTGGATCTCTGCTTGCTGCCGCCATGCTGTAACATATCCCTAACTCTAAAGAACCTCCTAAGACAAAACCTTCTCCTGCCTGAACCGTTAACCTAAAGCTAGCCATACACCAGTAGAATGTTCTAATAGTTAATGGGCTCAAATCAACGATCGTTTTTGACTGTAGTGATGAAACAAAATAGAAGGAACAGGATGGAAATTATTTTCTTGAACAAATTAAATTCTAACAGTGAATGAGGTTTCCATGTGGGAAACTCAATTAATTCCAAAACTGAATGCTAAAATCAAATGAAATTTCAGATGACATTTGCAAGTCTCTGATGGCGTTATCAAATGTTCTGATGAGATTTTTCATATGAACGTTTATACGAAAAGCTACCAGTGTATGGCCAGCTTATAGCAATGCCTTAATTTCTTACCGCTTCAGCACTAACCATCAAGCTATACCTTAACACAGGTTTACTTCATAGACTGCCCCCCTTCCCCCACACCGACCCCCTCACACCTTCTCCTGCTTATACTTACAGTACATTCTGTTCACTTACTTCCTCTGGTAAAGTTAAATATCCAGTATTTGAAGATACAAGGGAGCAGGTAACTGTTTCTCCCCTTACTCAGAGGATGCAGAACTGAATTGCCAGGCCTCAGCACTGTCATGTGGGTAAAGGAGGAAGGCCCTCAGGCTTTATAAACTCTAAACAGGCCACTTTGGAGGAAAGGGGCTATCCAGTGAACCCATTTCTTTACCCTATCTCGTTCTATTTAACCCTCACCTGGAGGACACATTCCCACACAATGTGTTGAAATAAACCTTAACATCCAACCAGTATTCCACTAGCCAGGCCAGTAAAAGCAGGAAGGCGACATCCAACGGTACAAAAAATTACTAGCTTATTAAGGCTGGGTTCACACCTGAGCGTATTTTTTCAGCTCGTTTTTTTAGCGTTTTTTGGCACGTTTTTCCGTTCAGTGAAATGTGCGTTTCACTGGCGGTATGATTTTTGTTGTTGTTTTTTTCCTTATTTTTAAATATTTTTAAATATTTTTTTTTTCACTTTCAAACTTCCTGCTGGCTCTGCCCCCCTGCGATGTGGCCGCTCGCAAGGGACGGAACCAGGAAGTCGGCAGCCGCCGGAGGACACAGCGGGGATCGCGGACAAGGTAAGACCTGTACGCTGTATTGCCGAGTGTGACTCGGGGTTACCGCTTTGTTAACCCCGATCCACACTCGGGAATACCAATGGAAACGCGCTGAAAAACGCCCCAAAGAAACTCCTGTACTTCTTTGGGCGTAGGGCGTTTTTCAGCGCGTTCCTACACGCTGTAAAACGCCCAGGTGGGAACCATGCCCAATTATTGGTTTTCACATGTTGAGCATTTTACAGCGAGTAGGAACACGCTGTAAAACGCCCAGGTGTGAACCAGGCCTAAGGGTTGGCACATTTCTCAACTGCTTTCATGTGGCTCCTATTCGAGCCAGTTTGCTCTGTCTCAATCCTCCAGCCCTCTTCCCCCAAAGCACCAGCCTGGAGCCAGCAACCAGCATCTGTTCCTGAAAAGGCACAGCACCTCACCTGCCTACCATTAGGAGGAAGAATCGAAGAATCGCGAAGCCCTACAGTCATCCAGCAAGACAGCCTAGTAGCACCTGAGCCTTCTGGACATGGACCCTGAGTGACACTGACTGCCTATACTGAATGGCCCCATGGAGTTTGACTCCGACACCCACTGTTTAGCTTTAATCTATTTAGTTTATACTGTCAAATAGGTCCATGAGCGTTTTTCTGTTTCTCCCTTTTCTCTGTTCCAATTTTTTCTTCTCAGCTGTTAACAGGGAAGAAGCTTGGTGTGATCACTATTTCTAAGGAAAGTTGAAAGCAGCTGTCAATAGTAATTGGTGACAGTCCTTTCGGCGGAATTAAGCATCCAATCAGTGGTTGCTCTTATCTTTAAAGCGGAAGTAAACAAGAAAAAACTGCTAGAAAGTAGAGATTTCTGGCAAAATAGACACATCAAAAATCTATCAGTTTTTCATGTCTTGTGTATGAATAGGAATATGTACACCGGCACTCCAAATGCTGTACAAATGCATCTATTTAGTGACGGACATGCAGCATATCACATAAAATGCAACGTTTCAGGGGTTCACAGGATCCCCTTCCTCAGACAGAGCATGTGATCATCATTTATGTGATATGCTGCCTGTCCATCAATGAATTTGACACATTTGTACAGCATTTGGAGTGCTAGTGTCCATATTCCTATTCTTACTTGAGAACGATTGCCATCCATTGATTACTGCTGCACCCACTTATTCTACATGGAAAAAGTTTATAGGAATGCGATGGGTTCATGGACTATTACTTGTGTACACTGTATGGCACATGCGCCATTATGTGTACTACCCCAGCTCCTTCCCAACATATGCAATATGCTGGGAATGGAGTAGGGTGCCGAGGACAATGTAACTCCTGCGTGCATGCACAGGAGTTAGGTCATTAGCGGCAGCCCACTGAATGAAAGGGAACAACAGGGGACCCAGAAGAAACAGAGGAGGATATGGCAGCGACGGTGGATGGAGCACAGTATATGTACACATTGTGGCAAAAGTAAAACTTTTTTTTACAAACTTTACTTCCGGTTTAAATGTTCGGTCCTCAGTTGTTCCTGCCCGCAGTTAAACTTTCACCTAAAGGCTTAGTTCATATTTTGTACCAGAATTTTACTTTTCAATATGAAATGAAGCCTTTGGTAATGTCTCCTTTGCCTAAAAATATCCTATTTTCTTATTTTATTCACCACATACCATCCTGTTTGACAATGGTAAATGTGCATCTTGCACACGGCAAAAAAAATCACATGTAGCACAATTGTTGTTTTGGTACGGAGGCGCACCCGACATGTGTTTGCGTTCGTATGTGCGCGTCCACGGGGCGGAGACTGTTTACATTTTTGGGGGGTATTTTTACATTTATCTTATTTAACTTTTTAAACTTTGCACTTTGTGTCACTTAGCTTGATCTGCTTCTTAACCGGCATCTCTAGCCGGGGAATGACAGCTGAAAAGCCGGAAGAGATGCAATCAGCGTCGCTTCTAGCTTCATTCAGCGGAGAGAAGATGGCAGCTTTTTAGCCATCAGAATTGCTTCCAGTGTAAAGCACCGTAGCCAGCGCCACAAGGCATAGCATGCTGACAATGAAAGGGTTAAAGTGTATTTCCACTTTTGCAGTAAAATTGGCATAACATCTACTTTATATTATATATTATATTCTGCTTATCTTTTTATTGGCTGAAAAATCTTATTTTGTTTCCCTCTTCTATGTGGTGTTGTAGTGAAACTAAACTCAGGAGTTAAATCTTAAAAATGCATTCAAGTACCTTAACTATAAACAAAAATGTATCTTATTTGTGCTCAAGAAAAAAAGAAGGCAATTAGTTATTTAAAATGCAAAACCAGGCCAAAAGTAAAATATTATTCTGCAATAGAGCAGGGGTGCCCACAAGGTCGATCCCGATCTACCAGTCGATCGCGTAGCGATCACTGGTAGATCGCCATGTCCTCTCCTCCCGCCGCTTCTCTGGATCCCCGCTGCTCTCCCCAGCGGGGATCCGAGAAGAAGTGAAGGAACCGGCGGCGGGGGAGGGCGGAGGACGGAGCCGCTGTCACAGAACTAATGAAGAGCGGTGAGGAGAGGGAGAGAGAGATGCTCGGCCAGGATCTGACAGCCGGCGCCTCTATCTCCCCTCACTGCTCATCCGTTCTGTCACGGCGGCTCCGCCCTCCCCCTCCCCCCACGGCTGAAGTGCTCTTTCATCGGATCCCCCGCTGCCTCTGCCCGGGAGAGCAGGCGGATCCAGAGGAGAAGCTGAGCCCCCTTGTGCGTGGACGAGCGGCAGAGGATCGGTACATGTCACTAGTATGTACCAATCCTCTGTGCAGGACAAACACTGCAGCGATCGGCTGATCGCTCCATTGTTTGTAAATAACTGGGGACACATAGTACTATGTGTCCCCAGTTATAAATGAATGAACAGGATGTGATTTACATCACGTCCTGTTCATGCATGAGTTTCTCAATGGGGAGAAGCACTCTGTACAGAGGCTCCTCCCCATTCAGAAACTGCTTGATAGTAAAATATTTTCTGAATGAATGGGAAGCCTCTTTCCATTCATTTAGAATAGAGGCTGCAGAAAAAGACAGACACGGAGAGACTAAGCGGAGAGGCTACTTGACTGGGGGGAGGAATAGTCCCGGGAGAAAGGGTTAAAAATAAAATGGGAATGGCTGCTCTTACCTGATTGGACGTGGGAGTCAGGTGTCCGGGAGGAGCCGCATGGGAAGGAACTGCGAGGGCTGAGGGACGTCCTCTTTCCGGAAATCGACGTTACGGCTATGCTCCCGTGGTGCTCGTGCGGCTGCCGGCTGAATGTGTCAGACACTGCAGATGGAAAGGTGCAGGACACCCCATGTGCAACGTCGGCCACATGAGCACCACGGGAGGACAGGACGCCGGGAACTGTAGGGCGCACTGGAATGTAAGCAGGCCGACTCCCTGCGTTCAGGTGCGGGAGGCGGTGTGGAGCTGTATTGAAGTCAATGGCATCGCCCACATTGCGATCGCCCGCATTCGGAACGCAGGCACATTAGTGCCTGCATTCCGGTCCAGTGTGATCTGCAAAAATAGTGCTCGCAGAATTTTTGCTTATCGCACTGGACTGGAACACAGGCACTAATGCAGGCGATCGCACTGTGGACGAGGGGCCTGCCTGCGGAGCCTGGCTGCGGTGCCATTGACTTCAATGCACCGCCACGCCCCCTCCCGCCCCTGAATGCAGGTGTTTTGTCGTTGGTAGATCTCAATGAGCTCGTCATTTGAAAAGTAGATCTCCAGACGAAAAATAGTGGGCGCCCCTGCAATAGAGGATGTAGTTGCCAATACATTTTGTCAAGTTTTTGATTGCTGTCTTTGTCTTCACTGGGGAGATTCACCCCTCTATTTGTCCACACCACCACTGTCACAGCGACAGAAAGTGACGGCAAATCCAGAACTTTAGACTTGTCTACCAGTGCAGTAAGTAAGGGAAAAACAATGTTCAAACAATGTCCAATGAGGACAGTTGTTGCTTTGACAAATCTCTAAGATTAGAATGTGTTCATGTTGGAGAGATTTCCTTTTCAGTTCATGTTGTGTCTTGCATTACATGCATTTGGCCTTGTAAAAGCAGGCTATATGGTCCCAGGATACAGAAAATTATTTGTGTAAATGCAGCTAGACTGAATGTACCTAGATGCTGCAAAAGTCTAGGTGTGAATTCAGTCATGGCAAAGCATTACATGCTTCCAGGTAATATTAGAAATTAGTTCCAAACGCATGGATTTTAATTCCTGTTTCATTGGGGCTTTAGAATCATTTCTTACAATCCCTGTTCTTAGAATATATATGTAAAAATAAGTTTTATGGCTCATACACACAGAAGTATTAAAATAGTCACTTCTATGCTGGAACTTTATGCTTGAGGGCCCCTTCACACCAGACACAGTGCGTTCCAGCCCGATTCTGGATGCACTGGATCGCATTGCGTCCGGCTCACTTTGTTGTTGGGCGGGAGAGGTGCGTGGTGGTCCAATGAACTTAATGGCACCGTAGCCACGCTCTCCGTCCGCAATGTAATAGGCCTCACGGGCAGGGGCGTATTCAGAGATAATCAACTGGACACCGCCGCAAGCCGCCGTCCTCGGCCCCGCAAACCGCCGCCCGCGTCCCCGCAAGCCGACGTCCAGGTGTTAGTA
>NW_017308753.1:77730-116653 GCF_000935625.1 Nanorana parkeri | reverse complement strand
TGGGATGGGGTGCTGCCTGGGGCAGCACAAAGTGTAAATACGCCGCTGCTCACGGGAAAGCAAGGCATATGAATGCCTGCGGTCTGGTCAGAAAAAATGCTGCAAAAAAATGGCTACAGTGACATTCACTTCAATGAACCACCACTCCCCCTCCTACCACACAACAAAGTGAGCCAGCCACAAGGCGATCCAGTGTGTTCCGTCTTGAATAGGGCCAGAACACACTGTGTCTGGTGTGAATGGGCCCTGAAGCTGGCAGAAATTCCAGCGTCGAAAATATCTATTTTAATGCGTAATTACTAGGGATGCACCGACACAGATACTAGTATTCACCCAAATGCTCCGATATCTTCCCTGATACCGGAACTTCGAAATTTCTTCTAACCGGCAGTGCTATAGAGGAACATGGATCTGGCCTCCCGGGCAATCAGGAACCCGGCTGGTGAGTAATGACACGCCTCCCGGCTTCTTAATTGGCCGGGAAGCCGGCTCCATGCTGATTGGCTGGGAAGCCGGCTCCATGCTGATTGGCTTTACAGCCAATCAGCATCAAGCCGGCTTCCCGGCCAATCAGGAAGCCGGGAGGCGGGTCATTGCGCACCGCTCAGCTTTATGATTGCCCAGGAAGCCGGCTCCAGGCCAGTGGAAGCACCGGCATCATTACTCGGTATCAGCCAGTACCAAAAGCAAAGTATCAGTAATCGTACTCAATACCAAAAAAACGGTATTGGTGCATTCCTCATAATTACATATGTTTATGTGCATATGGTGTTTAAAGGTGTAAACTAAGTCTATTGGCTAGAACCTTGGTTCTCAACTGGTGGGTCGTGACACTGTGTTCAGTGGGTCGCCGCATGCCTTCCGCTTTTCTAGGTGAGAGGCTCCTCAGCCTCCCCCTAGCGCAGCTAAGCAGCCCTTCAGAATATGCTGCCCAGTGCCAAGCGTCAGCTTGAGGTGGGGTGAGATGGGGCTATGGCCGCAAGGGAGCTCCATCCATATGTGCATTGCTTACAGCTCCCTCATGTGTCCTTTAAAGGTGCCTGGACCGGGGGTGATGTCACATTCTGGCTCCCAAGGCACGCAAGAGAGCTGTACCAGCAATGCACTTATTGATGGAGCTCCATCATAGCTCAGTAGCCCACACTGGACCCCAGGTTGAGGATCCACTCTAGTCCTCGTAAGGTAGGGAGACTGGGTGATTCTTAAAAAAAGAGCAAAAATAAAAATCTGAGAATGTCTGTGAGTGTGTGAGATTGTGTCTGTGGTTGTGTGTGTCTGTCAGTGTTTTTGAGGGCCCATTCACACTAGTAAAGTGCGTTAATCAAACAGTCCCCTGCGATTAACGCACCTTAACTTGCAATCGCACATTCTGGTGTGGAAGGTGTGTTGCATTGCCATTCATTTGCATGGCACCCCAAACGCGCCTTCCACCCACAGTTCGATCGCCCACCCCGGAAAACACGCAGTCCATACGCCTCATTGTATAATGTGCACTGCGCATGTGTGTAGCTCGGGAAAAGGATGGTGGTCGCTCCTGTGCATCCAGGGAGCGATCATCCTAGAAACAACGCAGAACAGAGCTGTGCGCCCTCTTGGGAGTTTTTGGGCCATGCCTCATAGGGGGTGCAAATGGCCTACAGGCAGGGGTGTATCTACTGCAAGGCAAACTAGGCATTTGCCTAGGGTGGCACTTTCCAGGGGGCGGCAGAAATCTCCACCCAAACCAATGAGGTGGACTGGGCCGGACTTGCCCTTGAGCCTACTGGGCACTTGCCCAGTGGGCTGAGGCTGGGCGGCACAGAATCAGGCAGCGGCGACTGCCTAATGAGGCAAACTAGGCAGCCCTAAGAGCGGCTGCCTAATTATAGGGCTGTCTGGTGGAGGGGAGGGTCCAGTGAGATGCGGTCTGGCTGGCTTTGTACAGGAGGTGGAGGAGAAGCAGCGAGTGGCTCGGGGCTGGCCATAGCATGTGATCTCATGGCGGGATATCCCAGAAGCAGGCTGGGGACTGCAATGTATACTGTTGGTACTGATGGCACTTCGAGCTCCAGGTAAGAGGAGCAGCACAAGTATGCAAGGAAAGGGACTATGCAGAGCCCACCTGAGACCGTGTACAGCTCTCCTGAGACCCCGGGTGCGCTGTATCCAGTGACTGACAGGTTGCACAAAATGTCCTAAACAGGATGGGGTGGGGCAAATTTAGATTGAGGGGGGTGTCCGGGTTTAGTCTTGCCTAGGGCAGCACAAAACCAAAATACACCACTGCCTACAGGTATGTAGCCTACAAAAGTTAATATTTTTAAAAGCAGATAAGTTTATGGTGGTGCGATGAGGCTTATGTACTGCATAGGCTATTTAAAAAAAATAAAAAGGTGAACTGACCCTTTAAGAAAAAATTGCAATCCTCCTCCTATTTTTATGATAATGATTAATATTATTACTATTATTATTATTTGCCCGCCTTTCATTACTGATAATGGCAATGCTCCTTGTTTACTGTCTGGCCCAGCTGCTTGTACTTTGTATGTAAAACAAAACTATTTAGATTATAAAAAAGTAAGAACTATATCTGCTTATTTACTGATTACTCTAGCCCATTATTTGTTCTAGCCTTCCTCTAAGATCAATACGGCTTCATCTTTGTGCTTAATTTAATGTGGATTAAGTCACAGCAGTGCTGTTGGCATAAATGATATTATAATTAACAAAACTAGTAATTAGCCATCTCGCATGAGGTGGGAGGGGCAAGCATTAATTTCTGAGAAGCCTCCCTTCCCCCCCTTTCCTGCATTGGTTGCACCTCAGGTGTGGTATTAACCTTGTTATGTCGGTGGTGTGCAGTGGAGGGGTGATACTCATAGAGGGGTGTGCAATGCTTGTCAGTCCCTCCCAGACTGCGCATGGAACAAAAGCTGACTGTCACTGTGGTTGGAGAGAGACAGATGGTGTGTTGAATGCTCAGGCTGGCACATCTATTTTCACAGGCTGAGGCTGTAGTTTTCCCAGGCCTTTGATGAAATCCATCCCCTGTCTTCTACTCATAATTATTGCTTATGTACAGGTCTGGCAATATGCACAGCATATCAAATTCTGCAAGGCCATCTAAATCGTATGCACGGCATAAACCATTATTCCTAAACATCAGAATCACACATCATGATACTGTTAGAGTAAATTTTCATATAAATTGTTTGACACATTACCTATGTGGCTTGGCAGAGAGGAAAGAGGAAACCGCTACTTTGAAAACAAAAAAGCATTGCAAAAAGCAATGATTTCAGCTTAATGAAGCCTGACCGGTGAAGAATATTAATTAACTAGTGTGGGTTGCTGTATTTTGTACGTCGACTTTTTACATACACTTGTTGGTCATCATTTATTTAAAAGCAGGGATGACTCCAGACAATTTTTTGGGGGGTGCTGTGCAGGTGATGGAATTACTTAGTCCCTGCGCCCTGAGTCCTGTGTTATAACAAAAGCAAACATAACATAATGAGCAATGCTTAGTCTGAATGGAAAAGATATAACAGTGTAACAATTTCCCTTACAACGCTGTTCAGCCAGTTCAAAAATCAGTTCTGTAATCAGTGTCAGCGGGTGTAAAAATAAACCATGGTTGCCAACATTTAAAAAGAATAAGGAATGACACCTTGGAGGTATGGAGAAGGAAAGTGTGATTCACTACGTGGGGTTCCTGCTGCCCGCATTGAAGTGATTGAGAAGAAAATGCTGGGAATGCAGCACATCCTTTGCCACACACTTGTGGCATTGGCTGAAAGTGGGCATGGTCATTAAAGTGGGTGTTGCTTCAGAGGGTATTGATTGTTGTGTGCTTTACTTTGCTATGGTTTAGACAAAATGGTACACTGAAGAGATTGTGGGAGTAAAATAAGCCCCATTGTTGTTGTCAGTGGCAGCAATTATTACCAACAGCATTGGTGTCAGTGCAGTAATGATAACTTACAGCATGCGTCAGGGCCAGCAATAGCTCCCAGCATTCCCCCCCCGACATGTGTCAGGAACAACAAAATCCTCAGTAATAACCCCCTGCTTGTGTCAGGGCCAGCAAAATCCCCAACAACAACCCCCGGCAAGTGTCAGGGCCAGCAATAGTCCCAGCAATAACCCCCAGCATGTCAGGGCCAGCAATGATAACCCTCAGCAAGTGTCAAAGCAAGCAATGATAACCCACCAGTAAGTGTCAGAGCCAGCAATGATAACCCCCAGGAAGTACCAGGGTAGCAATAATAACCCCCAGCAAGCATTAGGGCCAACAATGATAACCCCCAGCAAGGGTATTACCAGCAATGATAACCCCCAGCAATAATCCCTAGCAAGTATTAGGGTAAGCAGTAACCCCCAGCATAATGATAAGCCCCAGCAGAAAAATAACGCTACAATATTAACCCCGAGCAGCAATAATACCTGCCACTGTCCCCATAAGTAATAACCTCAGCAATAATAACCCCCAGCAGTAATAATAACCCCAGCAGAAATAACTCCCAGCAATAATAACCCTAATTACTGATGTTCATTAGTTTTACTTACCTGAGAACTTGGTCCCACAAATCTCCCTCTCTCTTGCTCTGTATAATTTATCTGTCATGTAGGATATCACTCTGCCCAACAGGGACAACACTGATTGAGCCCTAGCAGCCTGTGCTGGCAACCAAGTGCTGGAACTATAGTTGTGGGATTATTGAGCAGAGCAAAGATAAGTTAATGAGTCTTCTCTCCGCCATCCCATTGCTAAAGTGAGAAGCAGATCTGGGACTGTTAAATATTTCAGAATGATGGGGCTGGGCCCGGTACAGGAGTACTGCTTTATACATCTCTAACGATGGCTCTGCCAAGCACAGTCAATCTTGAATTGGCTATCTTTATAACTGTGCATTTGTAACGAGCATTTACCAGTCAATGGGACATTTTTTATCAAAATTGGATAGAAGAAAAAAGTAATTTAACTTTTTACGTTTTAAGTCAATTATTTATTTCTCCATTTGTCAATCCATATGTGTATTTGGACACAAAATAGGAAAACGATAGGGGGCAGTTCAGTAGTGCTAGAAGACTATTTCACACCTTATACAGTATGTGTAAATGTTGTAATTTGGTACAGCACAATGATTATATTTCCAGACATATAAAATGGAACTCTGTGAGCACAGGTTTAATGAGCACATACCTGGGACTGACAGTTTCTTGGCTCATTATTCACCCATGATATGCATGCAAGGACTTAGATGAGCAGCAGTGCTATGCAGAACCAAGGAGACTGTCAGGCTGTGTGACGCCTCCTTCTGTAGCAGCATCTAATCTCAGGCCACCCTCGGGTTGACCATCAACGTAGAAGGGGAAATGATCACTTATCTTTTTCTGCCTCCCAGGTAGTAACAGAGAAAACCCAAGTCATACATGTATGGTATTGTGAAAGAGCTTTTACAGCAAAGAGCAAGGCACTGATTTTGATCTCATTCTGCTGGGGTCAGGTCAGTCAGTGCTGACCCTGAGCAGCTTGCGGGAGCTCTAGATTAGGTGTCAGGATGCTGCAGGGAGTTGTAAAATAATCTGTGATGAGTGCACTCCTGGTAAGCTACAGTTTAACAGCTCAATATAGTTTAATTTACTTTCAGAATGTACTTAAAAATTAGTAAATGCAAACTGCAATGGTGGCTGCTGATGGCTGTGCTATGGGGCGCTTGATTTTATTTTGGGGGTGCTATAGGCACCCAAGCACCCCTATGTCACCGCCACTGTAATAGGTAAAAGTATGATGTGCAAATCGCACTAACCCACAGCAACCAGTTGGGATGCTTAAAACTGATCTGTCAAGTAGTGGTGGATTGGTTTGTATTATTCTATTTTGTTTAACCCATTATGGTATTGCAAGTTTAGTCGTGTTCGAGAGACATTTGTACTTCGTGTTGCTCTTTGTTTTTATTAATGCATATAAAAAATATAAACTTATAGGACAGCCCGTCCCACCCCTCCCTTCAACTCCCCCCAACTCCCCCCTTCCTTACTTAATCACCACTAAAATAAGAAAATTAAATTCTGAAACAGACTGATACTCACCCAAGTCTGCTGTCTGCGTCCTTTGCCAGCGCCACTTCCTGGGGAGATGGATGGTGACCTGACACTGCTGCTGGACAGCCAATAGATAGTGTTCACATCACCAGGCAGTGGGCACCTGAAGAAGAAGCCTCCTCCTCCTCTAACCATATGAAAAGGGAAGTCTCCAGAAATGAAACAAAATGGATTTTCCTGATGGAAACGATGACCCCGAAGGGTCTAAACATAGAACTGGATTTAAACTGTTTCCTGGCTGATGATTAAATTACATCCAATAACAAAGGTGATGTTGGAAGGGGAATAACGCCCTTGCCATCTGCTAACAACAGCCCAATATTAACTGACCACCCCTTCCGACCCCCCATCTCACACCAACGATCACCTTATTTCCTAATCAAGAATACCACTAATACATGATCCAATACCCTATGAGACCAACTTTTAACTAATCTCATATGATTTTGATATGATCTCTATGTGAATTTTATATGACTTTTATGACATTTCTATGATATTACTCATGGCTTAATCACTTAAATATTTTCCTCTTAATATATGAATAGGGTTAATAATTCTATCCCTAATTTTTATTATTTTAATGCATATAGCTTTTAATGGTTACCCCATCTGAGATGTTCCTACATAAGTATGCTAGGTCTTTCCCATCAAGTTCAACATTTGGCTATGACCTTTTAGTCTTATATGTCAGCTTGCGTCCATTATCCGAGCTATAACCATAGTGACACATCCCCAGTCCTATCCCCCCCTGCAAATGGACCAATACTCCAAATAGTGACTGCCATACTATTCAGACACAAGCACTTTAGGTTATTTGAATTGCCGATTTCATTTTTTATATATATTATATATTTATATATTTATATACTTATACATTAGTATTCAGAGGATTATTTAACCTCTCTCCCATAAGCATTTAACCCCAACCTTCTAGCCTCCACTGTCCATTCGTTGCCCTGTGTCCGAATTGAGCTATTACTCTTTGACACCGGATTCACATGTAATAATGTGCACACTCTCTCTCTTATAACGCTCTCATAGTACTTTTAATGTCTATACGTTGTATATCAATGAGCTTTCTTAATAATGTAACTTTTTTAATAATGTACCTTTTTCTAATAATGTCCTTTTTCTAATAATGTCCTTTTTTAATAATGTATTTACCTTTTCTAATAATGTATCTATCTTTATAAAACATTTGTTTTCTAATAATGTATCTATATGTATATATCCCAAGGAGATGTTGGAACACTGATTGAGAACTGTTCCAGGTTAATTACCACACTTATTGAAAAAAGCTGTACTGATTTGTGGTAAACTGGCCAGCAAGGTGGATAGTTGCATTAGTGAAATAAATTAACTTTGCACGATATTCTAATTATTCGAGTTTCACCTGTATGTCAGTCAGTGAAAAGAAGGCGTAACTAGATTATTCGTGCTATGTAAGTTTTGGTGTCAGATAGGAAACAGTACCCTTTTGAAAAAGTCTTCAGGACGAAACGCGTAAAGGGAGTGCTCCGTTTCCTCGCTGACACCCTGGGAAGAGGTTCTACACAGGTTGCATATGCTGTTTTACCAACGGAAGTTTGTAAGTGCAATCATTTTTAAACTTTTTAAATAAAGGATCTTGCATCTGCACTTAAATCCTGTTTTTTCTTCTATGGTCGGTTCCCCCCTCGTTTCCTGGCTGATCTCTCCGGAGGGTTCTCCATCCATACTGGAGGCTGTCCAAACACCGCCGATGAGAGGAAGTGCAGCCTGACGGCAGGAGAGGGCAGAGAGACTATTATTGAAGAATTTTTCCCTCTGCGGACTCATCAATAGAACTATAAGTAAAAGACACTTGACTTCCAATGTTGCTCGGAGGAAAATAGTATCTTGCTGCTCACAATCCCCGATCATACACCTCTATATACACTATATTTTATTCACCTTTTATATCAGTAGATGTGTTTTTATAAGATTTTTGTGCACTTTGGCTTGTAGCCTTTGACTGGCCATACAATTAGTTTTTATTCCATTTAAAAAAAAAATAATTTAGATTTTTTTTTTTTTTAATCTAACACATTTACCTTCCTTTTTTTGACTTGTATTTTCATTATACAGCCGCAATTAGGATTTGATCACTGGCACTGTATTTAGTTTGTGATTTGATCACTGGCACTGTATTTAGTTTGTGATTTGATCACTGGCACTGTATTTAGTTTTCACATTTCCACACAACTTAAAGACCAATTAAAAGGTGGAGCACAACACAACCAAGCGCAGCACCCCAGCTTACACTCCTCCTCCTCTGCCTCTCTCCCCACAGAATAGGTAAATATGTAAGGCATTTAGGTTAGTCTTTTATTAGGCTCACTCAGCGATTTGTTGGGGGGAGCAAAGGGTTGGGGGTTATGCCTGGAGTTCAGATTTAAGCATTATTACTAGTTCATCCATAAAGTGAGAGAAATATATTGCAATAGGAGACAACACCTAGAAGGTAGCAGAGAGTCCTGACCCCTCTCACAACATTCCTTCTTGTTCTCTTTTATGGGTATATTTATAAAGCAGTGAATGTGACATTCACCAAATATTCACTGCAGGTGCATCTTCCTGGTGCATGTGTTTTATATTACACATTATTTGGTGAATGTCATATTCACTGCCTAGAGTAGTGAGCGCACAGATGCAGCGGATGATGATTTCTTTTAACATCTCTTCTTACTGTTATAATTTGATAATAGAAACCGTTGAATCCCTATAAATACTGCAAATCAAAGATTTAAATGTGCAAGTATGCTGAAGACACTATCAGTATTTTCCCTGCTAAACTCTAAAATACAATACGTACAGACAGCACCTACAGTAGGTAGAGAGGTGTACGATGTGTCCCAGCATGCCTGTTACTTCCTGCTATTTACCCATTATGTGCTCACTTTACATTTTTCAAGAATATTGCACCATTACTGCTTCATGTAGTTTTTTAGATAATAAAGCAGAATGGCAACCAAAAATTACAAGATAAAAATGAATAAGAGATAGCATAACAAGTCAGCTTTTGCTGCAATATTCACCTTCAGTGTAAAGATTTCCCCCACAGTAATTTTTTTCTGACACTGATGGTGAACAACATTCAACCCACTTACTCTAAGCCCAGGTCCTTCTGGACCCGTCCCAGCCTGTGACTGGACAGTGAAAGGAGAAGCAGTGCGATAAAGAGCCACTTTCTCTATCACTCTGCTTTCTCCTATCAACATGCTTCTTGTGAATAAATGTCCAATATAGTTCCTTGTACTTTTTCTTCCCCTAATACTCCAGTCCTGCTATAGAGGCACTGCAGGAGGCCCATACCAGGTAACAGGCATGTACACTCCTTGCATTTAAAAAAATATTTAATGATGCCTAGGGTAAAAAATAACAAAATTACACTCACCCGATCCTCTAAGGTGGCTGGCTGTGACAGCGCTCCTTCCTGCCTGTCTCCTCAGCTGTAGCAATGGTATTTACCTTGGCGTCTTATGTTCTACACAGTGTATAGGACGTGATGACTCGGGGACCTTAGACTGCTGCAACAGAGGGGGAGAAAAATGCCAGGGACCGGTCTAAGAGCAAGCTGGCTTGGAGGATTGGGTGAGTAACTTTTTTAGTTTTGACCCTTGGCAAAATAAGCACTTAACCCTTGCAATGTGCAGATAGCTCCTCTACGAGGGTTAATAACATTTTTACCTGGAGTTCTGCTGTAATGATTACAGATCTGCATTATTTGTGTCTTTATATCTGCACAGAATTCAGCTGTAGATTAAAATCTAGAAGAATGTCACATTCCGGGCTCTGAACATCACCAATGAAGGGTATTATATGAGATAAGAGGGGACAACTACACCAGGGATTCGTAATATACTGCTCAATGAAAGAAATGATAATACTGATCAAATTAGACCGGTCTCCTCTACCTAAAGTACAGGACCTGTGCAAGTTTCCAGTACAGCTAATCTGTGCACTGATTTGGATAATTATATTACAATTCATTTCATTGCTTTTAGTCTGAAGTTCACTTATAACTATAATTACTTTCCCACTCCCTAAAATGTCTACAATAATTCTGAATGATCTGAATTCAGTATCCGCAATGTAAAAACACTGAGATTTAGCATAGTTGTTGCCTTCTGCTGTGTTTACAAGGCACTGAGTGGCCTTTCTTGCCTTCACCTATGGAATATCTTCAGACAGATGTTGGGATTTGCTTTTTCTTGAAGGCTGCACAGTCTGCAAAGCCTCCAGCATTAATTAATGTCATATGTGAGGACATCATCTATTTATCTCTTTAGGATTTGCTCCTTAGCTGCATGCATTCCTCAAGACTCCTCCGTCCAGATGGTGATTCACGTGTCAGGGCATTACATATTAAAGCATGGGTACTTAGGCTGATAAGTGGCTGATTAAACACTTCTATTTGGGTATGAATGTAGAAGAGGAGTCCTATGATGCTACGGGAGCTTCCAGTACTTTGCTGAAAATCCACATAGGATGGACACGGACAATATTTTTCAGTGTCAGGTCAGATCTTAAACTCCAAGACACAAATTAATGCCATTCTGAATTCATTATTATACTATTAACCACTTGAAGTCTGCGGTGTTAAACTCCCTTTTCTAGGCCATTTTTCAGTATTCAGCGCCGCGGTACTTTGATAATATATATATATTTATAATATAAAAGGCTGGGCCACGTCGTGTAAAAAGACACAAAACATGTCAAGCCTTAAAATTGCGCACATGTGCGAAACCTCAAAAAACGATAATACCCAAAATTGGCCCTAGGCGACGCTTTAAAAGCTGTTACCGCTCATCAGTTTAGTGTTATCAGTGATTGATGGCCCTAAAATGATTGCTCTCACTCCGAAGTTTGCGGCGATATGTAACGTGTAGCGCAATTGTCGTTTTTGTGCACTGGCACATCTGACACATATTTACGTTTATATGTGCGTAAATGTGGGGGTGGGGGACTTTTTAAAAACTTTTTTTATATGTGACTTTAATTTTTTTTAAACTTTTTTTATAAATATAAAGTTATTGCTATCACATAGGGGGATAATAATCTCCCTATATAATAGCAAAGGCACACAGACAGGTCCTCTTTATGGAGACATTAGGGGTCTCTTAGACCCCTAATGTCACCTCGGGACCCCCAAAGAAGCTGATGAAGCAGAAATCTGCTTCATCAGCTTATTCTCTCTGGCTATAGCAGCCAGAGAACTGACACGTGAATGCGTGAGGGGGAGGGGGCGCGCATCCACAACATACAAGCCGATCGTTTGTATGTCAAACAGCAGTCCCTGTACAGCACAGCTCAGACTGGGGGAGGGAGAAGCGGCACAAGGCACCAATCAGTTGTACTGCAGTGTAAGGGAAGTAGGAGGTGAAAGCAGATAAGCGCAGCAGTTTGCTGCTTCTCCTTTCACTGTCCATTTACAGGTTGGGAGAGGAACAGGACCTGTAAGTGTTACTAACTGCAGCAGAGAAAATTCAGGTCTTTGATGATGGCCTTTAACACAGCTCCCTTGAAGGGATATTGCAGTTAAATAGTTTGTAAGCTATTTTAAATGCTGATTAAATCACTTATAATGGATGCTGCTCCATGACATTTAAAAGTTTTAGCTTCCTGCAGAATCTGCTGGTCCCCTGAGCACTGGCCCTGATATCCTGTTTTAGGGTGACTCCTTTCACCTGCAGGGTCCTATACACCCTTGTGTGTACTAGAAAGCTGTGTGTGTCTCCACAAACACACAAGAACAGTCAAGGCAAGACACTCCCCTGCTTCCATCTCCCCTCTCCACCTCCCTTCTCTAAGCTGATAGATGGAGAGCTGCTAGAGAGCTGTTCCTTGTGATCTTGTACAGGGCAGGAAGTTCGGGGAAGCAGAGCTGAGAGAGTTGGAGTCAGCTCTTCATAAACTTGATGGCTGTAAGTGCTTGAGCATTTGAGGAGAGAAATACTTTGCTGGGTAATGTTTATTTGCTTGATCTGCATTCATTATTGGAAAAAGCCTGAAAGTTGAATACCACTTTAACTGTTTGCATGAAATTTAGCTTCACCTGATCTTCTATTGCAGAGAAATAACTATAATGTATTCCTTGGTTATATGTGGTGATTTCTTTTATTTTAAAACAATATCACACTTTTCTATTAAATCAGACTTTTTATTTCTTAATCACATCATTAAATGGGTCCACCAGTTTCAGATAAAAAGTGTAAACCTCATGAAGCTGGTACTGTATACAGTGGTAAAAGGCACTTTTTCTTGCTCTTGGACCACCGCCAATAAGCTGTTTTCAAACAATTGGTCGCTGGTTCCTTTAGAGCCATTTCACCTTCCTTGGAAGCAGAAGCCAACATAACTCTTACCCCAGAAACATACTGAAATCAACAGTTTCCAGGGATTAGATTGCTTTTTTCAGTGCCAGGAAAACCACATGGCTCCGATTGCTGTGACATTCCCTCAGCACATTGAAAACAGCTGTTCAGAACAGGCCCTAGGCAAGGGTTGGCTTCTTTACTTAATGCCACTGGAAGGTGTTTTTTTTCTTCTAATTTTCAGCTCAGATGAACCCACTTTGTCTAAAACGTAATATTCTACCTAAGCAGAGAAACCCACCGATAGCTGCTGTTACCATCAGGAAAGCCTCCTATGTGCTATGTCTGTGATTATTTTTTTGTGGAGGCGATATTAAATTTAAAATGTTTATAACCTATTTCAAATGTTGATTAAATCACTTACAATACAATTGATGCTGCTCCTTGATGTTTAAAAGTTTTTGTTTCCTGCAGAATTTGTGGTCCCCTGAACACTGGCCCTAAAATCCTGTTTTAGGGTAGCTTATTTCCCTTGCAGGGTTCTATGGAGCCACCCTTGTGTGTGCTAGTAAGGTGTGTGTGTCTCCACAAACACACAGGAACAGCAAGGCAAGCTACTTCCTTTCCCCTTGCTCCCCACTCCCTTCTCTAAGCTAGTGGATGGACAGCTGCTGGAGACTGCGCTTTCCTTTCTGATCTTGTACGCAACAGGAAGCTCAGAACAGTGGAGCTAAGTGAGTTGGAGCCAGCTGTTTGGACACACAATGACTGTAAGTTCTTGGGAAACATTTCAAAGAAATACTTTGTTGGGCAATGTATATTTGTTTGATCTGGATTCATTATGAAGAAAATGTTTGAGAGTTGAATACTGCTTTAAATGTGCAACTTGGGACAAAAGCCTAACTCATGTGCAGTAGACATGTGTATTCGGACAAACTGCAAATCAACGAAATACAGTTGATTCGGCGCTTCATCCGAATCCGAAATAACAAATTTGTTATATGCCTGAATGATATTCGGGCATATACAAATTAATTATCAGAACATCTTGAAGGCGGGGTGCATAACATCACATGACGTCACACGTGTGCGGCGTTAGGTGATGGTATTTGCAGAACGAGCGGCGGCCACAACGGCCGCCAGCGTGTTCTGTGCATGCACACCACTATTTTGGAGTATATCTTGGTATACTCCAAGATGGCAGCGCCTACATATTCGGGTGCCGCAATCTAGGTGTATACCAAGATATGCTCCAAATACGACCGATTTCAGTTTATTTTGAGAGCTAAAGGTCATGAAATACAAGAAGTGAAATACAATTTTAGTTTGGAACAATTTTAGAATGTGGTATGTTTGTCTCCTAACTTTAATAGGTTCCTCGGCACTATATTTTTTTATACATCTTTTATTAAACTTATTTGGTAAAACATGTTTTGACTTTTTAAAACTTGAAAGATTGAAAGCCTGTCGATTAATAAAAGTTAAATTTAACCCCCGGTCAAAGGCCAAAGCTGTTCAACATTCACATATCTGGTGTTTCATTATATTTATGTACTATCCCATGTGCATTGTACATATGCAAGGAGGCATACTGGCATCTAATTATCCTGTGATGATGGTTCTGATCCAGAGAAGGACTCACGTTGGATTGGGAAGTCCCTTTGCTTGGTAGCTGTAAGGCTATGGCTATAATTTTCTAATAGCTGGTTAGGAAGCAGCACTATTTGACCTTTCATAAACTCTACACTGTTCATATGTTCAAGTTTGGATGTGAATGTATGATCTCCAGAATTGAAGCATCATTGGGCCTCTTCTCAAATCCTTCCCGTTATACAGCAAAATAACTTAAGGAGGCTTGAGTTTTCTTTAAGTGCACTCTACTGTCTTCTTTTTACTGAAATAATCACTCACTGGTCAGTGACTCAACATTATGTTGCACTCCCATGACCTCTCTACACCTCTGGGATTCCTACTCAGGCCAAGGACCGAGCTAAAGGCATCCATAAAGAGAGTTGTGAGGAAAATATTTTTTTATTGAATATATATTGTTTGGTGTTGTTTAATTTGTGCTCCAGGCATTCTGTTAGGGCAGTCTGCAGGATTTGGTTGTTGGCTGGTTCCTTTTGTTTTGTCCTCAAGGTCAAGGCTTTCTTGCCAGAGAGGACAAAAAAGCATGCATGGAGGAGCAAGAAACAAAGTGTTAAAGGTCACACAAAGCTTCTGTGTTGCTGAAGAGGCTTGTGTGTGGAACACTTGATTTCCACTGTGGCATCTTATTCATTTCTGGTGGCATAATAAGACTGACTAACTCCAGTATAATATATCATTTGTACTGTAATATCTTTATACACTTAAAATACTATAGTAACGTTTAAGCTGGAAATAATCAAACTTTAGTTTGAAAATATCCAGATATCCAAAGTTTGGTGGTACAGGCTCAATTTTCCGTGAAAGGCGCAGGTTTACCCCAAAGTGAACCTGTGGCCAGACCATACATACTACAGTTTTCTAATATTCTGAACAAACAGTAAAAGTACTTTAAGACAAGCCCGCATTCATCCCTGTATCTATATGCATTGTGAAAAAATACATTTTCAGAGATTTTACAACACCAGCAGTGTATATTTTTTCCCCACTGCTGGTGTTGTGTACTCTGAAAATCATCCAATTGTTTTGCTACATGCTGCAAGCCCCTGTTATCCTTTATCACACACTGGTAAGTTTAATCATTTTATGTAACAGACTACAGCAGGAGACATCCTTGACAAGAGGCAAATTGAGGCGCAAGGGAGAAGGACTTTGTGAACTGTATTGTGTGCAACCCAGAAGGCAGGTTATCAAAAACAAGACTTGAAAAGAGAAAGCTATGGGGAGACGCAGAAACCCGGCGTGGGTGTGTGTGCTGGAACTTCCGCGATTAATGTAGTAAATACAGGAGTGGATCTTGACTTTCAGGAGGTCACTAAGAGGAAATCAGAGACTAGACCGTATAGATATTGAGGCACTGTGTCTCCCTTCTGCAATGTTTTCAGCCCAATTCCAGTGATAAGACTCAGTACGAGTATTATAAGGAGAGCTGATTTTAAGACATTTTTAATAAAAAGTTGTTCTATGTACATCAGAAGTTTTATATGTTTATAAATCTTGTTTTTCACACACTGGTAGTGTTTGTACATTCTTGAGAGGAAAAAGCACCCATAACATTTCCTATATAGAGAGAGAGAGAGATATATAGATATACATATCTATATATCTCTCTCTCTCTATATGTATATAGAGAGAGAGATATATATAGAGAGATATATACCTATATATAGATATATATGGTGTTTCTAAGCTCTTAAAAAAAATAATTCCGGTTTCAGGGCAACACGTCTACCGCAATTTCCCGTGCCCGGAACGCAAGGGATCGCATATATAAAGTCTCCTTGCGTTCTAGGGTGGGAAGGGGCCTGGCAGGGCCATTCAAGTCAATGCATGCACATTTGTTTGCGATCCCATGGATGGGAACGCAGGGCATTTTATTACCACGCCTTCCTGTGCAGCCGATTGTACTGCGGGCGGGGGGCGTGTCTGCAGTGCCATTGACTTGAATGGCACTGCCACGCCCCTCCCGCCTCAGAACGCAAGGAAACTTTATATATGCGATACCTTGTGTTCCGGGCACTGGGCATAGCGGTAGATGTGCGGGCTTGTGGAAACAGGCCCTGAAACCTGAATTTAGAGTCCTTGTTGTGATCTTTCAGGATCTTAAAGTAGAAAGTGACATTAAACCCTCAGATTTTTTAACATAAACCAATATTATAGCTAATATTTTAACAGTTAACAGAAGTAGTATGCGATTATCAACCTTAAAGTGCTCCTGTGTCCAGACTATGGACATTAAAACTGTTTAGAGTTTCTTAACAAGCAGTAAAAGGAGCCATCTATGACCTTTCTAGCTGCTTTGAATGCTTAAAGTGACATTAAACCCTCAGATTTTTTAACATAAAACAATACTGTAATGTGTGCCTTACTGTAATCCATGGTAGTTTCCCTTCTCTTTGCTGCTCTTCCTTTTAAATCCTCATGTCTTCTCATGCTTGGGTAGAACTTCCCTTTTCAGCTCAGGGCCTCTTCCTGTAGTGCTGGCTCAGGTTACAAGCCTATACAAACGTATACACAGACACAGTGTATCCATTCCTGAGACAAGGCAGTCTGCTGCAAAATAGAAGTTCTGCCCAGCATGAGAACAGATACAGATTTAAAAGGAAGAGCAGCAAAGAGAAGGTTATAGGTTACAGATTATAGGTTACATTAAAAGTGGAAACCAACAACGGAATTTTTACAGGGCTGTGAAGACGTTTTATATCCACTGTAAATCTACCATGAGAGAAACACAGGGCTGCCATTGCTGACCTTTTTTTAAAAATGCTGCTGGCTGGTTATTATGTTGAGACCCTGGCTTCATTCAAAGTACTGAATCAAGAGATTTTTCATGGGGCGTGGCCAGGATGTGAGGCTGAACGGACGTCCATTGCAGCAGCTCCGATCATCCGTCTAGCCATCCTGCTTCCCAGCTGACCTAATCGGGTTTTTACACTTACCCTCTTCTGGCGGGTGTTCCGGTGACGACTGGTGTTCCGTCCATGCGAACCCGACGGCGATCGGCCCGGCCCCGAGCGAGCGGTGTGACTTCAGGCCCTGCTCCTGTGGGGGGGGGGATGCTGATCGGGGATTGTTTATGCGTACTATGTGTGTATTTTGGGCATATGTTATGCCTTACTGTGTGTTATTTTGTACTTGAGGCACTATGTTAGTGCCCTGTTTATGTGTATTATAAACTGCAAAATGAATAAAAAGATTTATAAAAAAAAAAAAAAGAGAGATTTTTCATGATAGCCAAGCAACTGGCTTGTTTCAGAGGGAGAGTTCAGCAATGGCAGTCTTTTTGTTTCTTTCATGACAAGTCTCCTTTAAGGCTCAATAATGGAAGTGTCTGCCACTTTAAAGTGCATTACTATAGAATATTCTGTGTTAGACATTCTACGTTTCTCAAAGAATCTCTCTGGTCGTGAAGCTCAGCCCAGCAGTTTAATAGATAAGCAGGACATGGATAATATGGTACTTCCCACAGCAAACAAAACCAACGTGTAACTTTTAATCAGATTCTTTGCTGCCTGATTACAACTTTGCAAAGGATTGGAGGCTTTTCAGCAGAGTTTATACAGGATTATTACTGTGGAAATTCTGATTAAAATCTCCCAAAAACCCTGCTCCGACAAGATTAAACCCAGCCCTAATCCCACAAAGCCGGCAAGCCTTCCTATATGACTCCAACTCATCTGCTGCTACTTTATGCAGCAGGGATTACACTGCTGAGCCCCCTTGTCCTGTAAAAATATGTAATGGATATGAACGGAAAAATCAGGTACTGAACACAACAGACATAGCAGTATCAGAACCAATATCATTGACTAAATTCACTGTCTCATTTCTCAGTGCAGCGTGTATGCAGCAAAAGGTATTGCATTGTAATATATGCTGTAATCTGTTTAAAGTATGATTGCAAACAATGCATATATTGTGGCATGAATTTAGTCTGCTCCAATATATAGACTAGTGACTGTTTTGACATTTACAAATAAATGTTATAAAAAATTGGACTCGCATATGAGCAACTAGGTGCTTCTTGCACTGACATTGCAGCACTTGGACCATAGGCTCAGTTCCCATCAGTGAGATCACCTGCTTGAAATTTAGTTGGTAAATTCTTCTTGTTCTTGTGTGTACTTCTGATCTGAACTCCAAATATTTTGGTGGATTAACTGGGTTTCAACCAAATTTGACCCTATAATGGAAGTGTCTTTATGATTATGGAAGGGCAATTAGATTGCAAACTCTTACAAAACAGTGACTCTGTAATATGCTCTGTAGAATGTGTTAGGGTTCTCTAAATGAATAAACATAAATAAATGGCAAGGGGAAAATACTAGACATGTGCACTGCCAAAAAATTCGTTTAGTTTCGTTTCGTTTTAAATTCGGATTTGTGTTATTTCGTTTTTCGGGATTCGGGTGTGAAAGTCAATTTGGATTCGGAATTCGGATTCGGACGAAATTCAGTAGCGGTAGTTCGAACGTTCGTTTCGTGTTCGTTTCTTATTCGCTTCGTTCATTCGTTCGCCGCAAAGTGACATTTGAGGGGGAAAACATATTTTTCTCCTTCTCTAATGTCACTTTGCTCCAACGAACTAAACGAATAAGAAACGAATAAGAACCGAAAACTAAACGAACGTTCGAACTACCGCTACCGAATTTCGGAATCGGAAAGTCGGATTTGTTTGCATTCGTTATGTCTGTAATTCGGAATTCGGATACATCCGAATGTCTGAATTTCCGAAAATTCGTCCGAATTTCGATTCGGAACGAAACGAATCGCACATGTCTAGAAAATACCCTAAGGGGTATTCCAATTTTAAAGGACAGAGCCTACTATATTGTCAGATACTCCAGAGCTGGATCACCAACAAGGCAACTTTGGCAAGAGCCTAAGGCCTGGTAGGTGGCCAGTGGGCCCAGCTACAGTTTTATGTGCCTGTAGGGGACAAGGGGAATATAGTAATTGGTCAAAGCTGTTTTACAGTTGAGGATGCATTTGTAGACTGTTGGTGTTGAGTGATTGGCCTATGCCAGTACAGACGATACAATGGGTGCTGCTTCTCTGTGCTTATTGCAGTCCTTGTAATTGTTCATCAAATGGATAGGAGGGGGGATAATACCTTTCCTAGGGCCCCAATCTTCCTTTATCCATCTCCGAAAAACTCAATGACATTTAAGCGCTTGTGTTATATGTTAAGCCAAGCAAACTTGTAAAGTTCAGCCCCCTCAAAATGTTATAAAAAGTCCATCTAGATCACCAACAGAAAAATATTGAGAAAAAAAAACAGCTAATACAGAACAGTAAACCCAGAATTGATCCAAAGGAAGGCAAGAATCCTTACACAGCATGGTCCAAAGAGCTTCAACAAGGGAACATTTATATGTGTGTGCATAATATATATATATATTAGGGCTGCGGAAATTAACGATTAATTTCTAGATTAATCGTTAACATTTTTGATCGATAAAAAATCTTTTGATCAAAAATGAAAACTCACCTCTCCGCCGGTTTTAGGGTCTTACGGGAGTCCCGTCGGAGATCCGGTGATGTCACGGACATCAACGTCACCGGACTCCTCCCCCCTTCCCCAAGTGGCTCCGTCGGCTAACGAAGGGAAGGGGGGGAGTAGTCCAGTGACGTTGATGTCCGTGACGTCTTTATTATTCTGAGTTGCCCCGCTCAAGCGGCGGCCATATTGATTGGGGCACGTGAGAATAATAACGTGCTGGATTAGTGTGATCCTAGTTCATTTTATTACTTCATTGCTGTGCTGTATGTATATAGGCCAATGTAGTTGGATCTGTATGTGCGTTATAATTAATCGAAATGAATCAATTAATCGATTAAAAAAAATTCTAATCAGTTCGATTAATCGAACACGAAAATTTTAATCAGTACCAGCCCTAATATATATGTATATATATAATGTCAAAAAAGACAAAAACGCAGTATTGCAGTGTGCAATGATACCTTTCTTATTGGACTAACAAAATATATAAAAGACACTTTTTTGACATCTTGTCTACTGGACTAATACGGCTTACCCATTTATATTGCACTATATATATATGCCAGAGAGGTTTATTTAGGCCATTATAATTATGAGTCTTGGTATCGATAAATACCAAACCAAGACTCATAATACTGGTTTAAATATATCTCTCAACACTCGGAATCATTGGTATATTTCCATACATGGCTGGATTTCCACTTCACCATAGCACCTACACCTTTCATATTAGTTGCTGTACCATGACAGAGTGTAAGCTCTTATGAGCAGATTGCAAGAAGGGCCCACTTGTCTATTTGTCATGAATTGCATGTAGTTTCTGTGTTGAGATCTCTGCATGTTACCCTTTTCATTTTGCAGAACTGAAGAATAATAATAATCACAACGAATATTATTAATTTCTGAAAATGTGTAGAAAGCAGATTGTTTTCCACAGCGAGCCAGACAGTTTAATCTGTAATTTTGACTACAATTTAGGAAATTAGAGGACGATATTGGGCACCATCATTTTTAGTGCTTACTAGGTGTTTACCTAGCCGTAGAATCATTACAGGATGTGCTTTGTATATGGCAAAGTGCACAGAGTAGAGGAGATACAACACTAGCATTGGTGTCAGCCTTAGCAGATTTACTGATGTCGACAGGGTGTGGAGATGGAAGTACAGCAGGAACTACACTATCTAGCAAAGCTAAGGACCGGTTTTCTGCTTTGCAGATTGTTAGTGCACATGCGTTAATGCGTGTTATGTCACACATTAACGTGTGTTGCGTTAAGGTGGCCCAGTAAAATTAATGTGCTGTCAACGGATTTTAACATGCCAAAAATTAGTGGGAACCCTATGTAATGCAATGTATTAGTACCTATGTAATGCAATATAGTAGTAGCAAAGGCGTGTTACCTTAGTGTATTTGGGCGCCATTGAAAATGATGTTATGTGTGGCACTGCTTGTTGCAGTAACGTGCGCGATCACCTACTCTTACCACTAGTAAATGGGCCCTAAAAGTAGTCTTTTCACATGTTTGAAGAAGGAGCACAGTCAGGGGCGGACCTACCGCTGGTGCAGCCGCTCCGGGGCCTGAGGCTAAATGGGGCCCAATATCCAATGTAACACAGCCGCCGGTGTCTGGCCTCCGGATAGCATCGGATCGGTATACGGCGGGCCCCCCCATCTGTGCGTAGTGCACGGGCGCGCTGTCTGACACACACACACATTTTTCTGCAGCCTCCCCACCAGAAAACAGCCAGAAGAGGTGAAGGTAAGTTATTAAGTAAAATAATTATTTTTTGTAGCCCAACTGATGGACATGCTGTATAAAGTACTGCTGGTATTTCTAGTGCTATATAGCAGGTCCCATTCTACATTGCAGCAATGCAGAATGTGACCCTCTATAGAGGACTACAAATCTCAGCAGTACTTATACAGCAATGCTATTTTCCAACTTTTTTTGTGTGTGGTTGCTACAGGGGATTTGGGTTGGAGGGTTGTGCTTTTTTTGGGGGGTGCAAATTTTTTTTTTTTGCACCAGGGCCCTTTGTTCCCTAGGTCCGCCACTGAGCGCAATAATAACTAAATGGCAGGTGTAAACACCTAGTAAGCAGTGGCGTTTGAAAGCTAGGAAAGAGATGGTGCCTGGAGCTGGGCTTCAAAGAAACATTTAATTAATTGTGATGGAAAATGACAATATTTTTAGTCTTTGTGAAACGAGTCCAGCAGTTAATTTCATGCTATGTTTGTGAGGTGAAATCAGAGTATTGTGGACATCTCTATCGCTTTCTATACGCTTATACAAAAGAAATAAGTAAGACTTATCACATATAAAATATTTAAATATTTAAAATACAGTTTTACTGGCAATAATCCAAACAATTAACGGATCAGAGGCCCTGTTATCAGAGCAGATTCTGTGCATGGTGTCAGTTACTATAGCAGATGGTCCCACGGTAGAGCGTGACTGTTGTTCTTTCAAAGCATGGTGCAGCTGGAGGCAAATTTTTTGACAATATTTCCTTCCTTTTAAAGTACTCTGACAATATAGTTCAGCCAATGGTCATTTTCAGTTTAGACATCACTATGCAAAAGGCTTCTAAATTAAGTCATCACCCAAATTGCATTGGATGGGATTTCTTACTCATAAAGTATAATTACTGTATTCTACTATATATATATATATATATTTCTCTCTCTCTCTAAAATGGTTACCACAAGGATAGGAAGTGAGATTAAGTCTCTCCAATGAGGATGCAGCAATAAAAACAAAAATGTTCTAAACCTCCTAAAGCTAGAAAACATGTTTACAGGATTCCACATCATCTTTTTACCACAACAGTGTGACACTCACAGCCTCGCTTCCCAGTTTCGAATGACCAAATCATAGAAATGATGGTGGAAGCCTTTCCTGGCCAGTCAAAAGTTAATTTGATCAGTTTCCATGTTAATTTCAATCATTTGGTCATTCAGAACAAGGAAATAATTGAAAGAGTGGGTGTTATATTGCTGTGGTTGAAAGTTGATGGAAAGGCCACAGATTTCCAGCACTATAAATTTTGCATTTAAAACATGACTTTAATTAAGATAAAAAGTTAATTCTGAACTGATCAATATCTGACCCGCACCAATATGTATTCAATGCTCAGAATAGAAACACTGATATTTGAATTATGCACTTAATGGCAGCTTTTTTTTAGAGGTGGAGAGGCGGTCAACATGGATGATAATCTGTCCTCTTAATGGTACAGTGGCCTAAAAGTCATCTTGAATGGCCTGATGCACTGATACATGGCCAGCTAACAGTTGTCAATAAAGAATCTGGCACTAAAGTATGCACAAGGCAATTACTATATACCCTTATATTGTACAAGGTCACATTTTTCGCTTGAACTGGCCTTGGGTGAACAATAGTGAAAAGGCTGGGAAAAGCCATAACAGCTGATCAGTTTTTGTTCCCATGAGAATAATTAGCCAGGAGCTCTTTGCTTTGATTGCAATGTGCCCACAGATATTCTGATTTTTACCCAATACTTTTAGAGCCCATGCACACTGTTCCCATGCTAAGCATGCAGTGCAGTATTTCAAGTGTTAACCTGTGTTGCGTTAAATGAGAATTATGAGGTGAGTGCTTTTCACTCAGCCTCATAATCTGAGCCGACCTGTGACAATGAAACTGTCACAGGTCAGCTCAGTAGATCGGGAAGTGAGCGAACACATACCGGCACTCGCTCACTTCTCGATCCTGTCACTGCAGAGAACCGTTACAGGGGAGTGACTGGATTCTCCCCTCCCCTGTCCGATCCTCCAGCGCTGACTGGCGGAATGGACGGGGGCGGGTACAGCTGGCTCTGCCTCTAGATAGGCAGAGCCAGCTGTCACTCACGCAGCTGGGCAGATCCAGACATAATTGTCGGGATCCGTTTCAGCTGCAGCGTCTCAGTATATGCTGAATCCGTTTCAGCTGCAGCTCGCGGTATGCTGAGCTTTGGGTAATGAGAGGACGCTAGTTTGCGTCCTCCCGTTACCCTTCGGAGAACTATGGGGAAAAGCCCTAGCTCCATAGTTCTCCTTTAAGGCAGCTAATTTCTTTTGAATGGGCTGCCAATGAACCCTGTTGCATATTTTAGCAGGCATGCCCAATTTTTTCAACACCTTGCACCCCAATGCACAGATGGTTAATATCTGTGTGTTGTAGTGCACAGAAACGGACGTGCATGCACTGTGAACCACACTTAGTTGCCTTACATGAGTTGCGGTAATGGGCCCTTACTCCAGGGCTAAAGGCCCATTCATCTCATGTTTATTAAGCTGGTCATACACCTATAGATTATCTGCAGATTTTCTATGGTCAGATGGAAAAAGTGCAACAGATTCCTCCATCTTTGCTAAACTGTGTGGATGGAGTAATCTCCCAAAATACCTGAGCAATGCCTGCATCCAATCAGATTGTTCAGGTATTTTGACAGCCAGCGGGGCCGACTAGCAAGATACTGAAGCTTGGCCCAGTGGGAGATTCCTCAATCCACATCACACATCTATGGTCCATCTGACAATAGAAAATCTGCAGATAATCCATAGGTGTATGGCCAGCTTTAGGCTGCATTGGGCTCAATTGGTCAATACAAGCCACTGCAGTAACAGGCCGAAATTCATTGTTTGCAATAGGCTCAGTTCACACCAACAAGCTGCGTTGGTGTGCGCTGGGTGAAAATGAAGCATACATTTTTAAAATAGTACTGCCTGGATTAAAAATAAAACACATAACAATGAAATGCATTGAAAAAATGCACCTCAATGTTAAAAAAAAAATGGATGTCAATGCATGTCAAGTGCATGTAGTACACATCAGCGAGTGGTAAATGCAATCTTTCCCCACTGAGAGATTTACCCACATGTCACCAATCAATTAGTTTAGCGTACTTTGTTTTTATTCTGCTGTTAAAGACCTGGAACAAGCATGCACCAAATGAAGTCAGAATTCCTTTTCTCTGCACTTGTTTCCGATCAATGACTCTCAGCATTGAAGCCATTGGATTAGCATGATATCCAGGCAGTTACGATTCTCAGAAGAAGATGCCAGCACTGGGTGTCTGCCTATTGCCCATTACAGTTTTTTTTTTAAATCACCCTTACTCCTAGCCTTGGTATGCAAAATATGTTTTTTATGTTCCATGTGCACACAATTAACATTGAACACTTTGAATATGTTATACAAATGTGTATTTTGACACTGATATTAATAGGGGTGACCCTTTACTGTTAGCCTCAGATGGGGTTGGGTGTGCTAGTGGAGCACGTTTCCTACCGGGGTGATGCTAGTATTAGTGTAGTGAATGTTACCATGTTGGGGGGATTGCTATTGGAGCATTTTCTGAAGGGGGGTTGGGGTGGCTTACCTATGTTTCTGGCGCTGTCCGGCGTCCCACCCAGCTCACTGATGTCACTGGTTGCCATGAGCTGGGCGAGACACTGGCTCAGCTTCTGGTTGCCAGAAGCTGAGTGTCACAGGTTGCTAAGAGCTCTTAGCAACCTGAGATGAGATGGCAGCAAAGGGGGCACCAGGCACACCTGCCGCCCCGGCCCCACGTGACCCCAATAGATGCCACCTGAGGCAACAACCTCAGGCTGCTTCATTATAGAGACAGCCCTCAGTTTTTATTTTTTAAATATGTGATGTCACATATTAATATGTGATGTCATGTGTGTAAGCCTACAATATGTCAGAATTTATTAGAATCTTTTTAATTGCAGACAAGAATGAAAAAAAAATGTTTTTCCTAAAAGACCTTTTCAATGCAATAATTAATATAGTTTAAACTAGAATCCTTTTATATAACAATCAGTTCTGACTGCAATCATTAGGGCTAAAACATATATTATAGCTAGATGAAGATCTTTCCATACTAATATTTACTAAGAAGTCACCTATTTCACCACCTTTTGCTACATTATAGTAACACTGGTTTGTCTATATAATGCTTTTTGCTGCTACTTCTGTATATCAAACAGTGGGTGATTGTCTAATGTGGTGAGCTGACCAGGGGAAGCTGTGTTTATGATTATAAAGGATTTTGAATTGGCTTCAGACATTTACTCTCTCTGAAAGAGATTAAAAGTCATTTTGCTGAGGATTAAGCTTGACACAGTTTATAACCTCTTTCCATCCAAACCAGCAATTTACGCATGCAGGAGCAAAGATAAACAGCAAAATCTATTTGTTTCTGTTTGTCTGTCTACTCTGTCTGTCTGTGAATCATGGAGTACATTTTAATTCAAGGCCGATATACCCTCCAACAATTTTAAAAACAGAAATAAGTATATGTTGTCTTTCATGGCCCTGTGACCTTTCCATTCTGTTTATCAACCCACCTCAAAATGAATAAAAGTTGATTAATTACCCCAAAAAATCTTTATAAAAGAGACCACCAGCTCTGTCTGATTTATTTATTTATTATTAATATACATGATATATATAGCGCCAACAGTTTGTGCAGCGCTTTACAATATAAGGAAGACATTACAGTACAAATCAGAACAAGATGGTAAGGAGGGCCCTGCTCGTGAGAGCTTACAATCTAAATGATCTTGTTTAATTCCCATCATCGTGCACCCCCCCTATAAAAGACAACCTTTCTTACAACCATCTATGGAAACCCTGGAGCTGCCATCATTCACCCAAGCTACCGATGGCCAGATGGGTTATTGAGGTGGTTAATCCAGTAGTATTCATCTAAGGCCCGTTTTACACTTGAGCAATTTGTGGCTTGAATACCTAAGTGCCTCAATGGTCAACATGAAGAATCCTATTGTTTTCAATGGGCTCTGTTAACACTTGAGCGTTCTGTCACTTGTAGCAAAATGCCTGTAGCTCAAAAAAGTACATGAGCTTCTTTTAGGGCAGAGCTGAGCATTTTGGCACCAATAAATGTAAATGGCCAAAAAAGTGTGTGAAAAACATGCAGCGCCATGTAACACATGTTTTTCAAGTGTTTTTTGCCTAGTAATTAGCATTGCAATGGCTAAAAAATTCAAATAAAATAAAATGCCCAAGCCTGAAATGCACCCAAAGACACTCAGCTCAAATGTAAATGGTGCTTTATGAAGGGAGCAGACTACTGACCTCTTTCTTTCTCTTGCCAGACAGGCTAGTGCAGTGGAGAGAATGCCTTCATGTCAGGGCCCACTCCTGTGCAGTGCAGAGTGGCACTACACAGGGCAAACACCAAGGAGTTGAAACCAAACTCATTGATGCGAATGTTTCCAAATCTTTATTGTATCAGGGAAAATGAAACCTTTCCTGTTGCCAGTTATGCCATTATATTAGTATATGCTGTCCAAACCCCCAGTTCAAGATGCCAGCAGATGCACTTCCTCCTATATACATTGTGACATAATATTATTTGAATGTATGGGTCTCTTAGCCAGTGTGTTGGGTGACTGACTAAGCAGTCTCAGTAGTGTTTCCTTTAACATGGCAAATAAGGAGGTCATGTAAACAGAAAAATTGCCAGTACCACAGGTAATGTCATTTGTCCAGTTTGTGTTTTCCTCATCCTTGAAATACATTTAGAGAATCAGCTCAACTATACCGGATAATTTTAAAAGCCGAACAAAGAGCCTTTGCGATTGATATAATTATAACACATCAGTTTCAGTGATTTGGTCATTATAGAATTATCCAATAATGTTGTTTTTTTTCTGTTTTATGTTGACCATGATAAGAGTGGACATTCAGTTATGAACAAGCACACAGCATTTGATCTAAGTAGTGTGATAGTGATGTTATAGGTCTGAGCATTACTTTTGGCAAACAGGAAATGTATTTAATTAAAGGCTTGACTGCAAGATTCATCAATTCTGTCCCCATTGTTACCCCAAAAAACACACAGACAGCCTTTATTTCATTAAAATAAAACAATTAACACTTTAATAAATAACCATGACCAAAATAAACCATACCCGATAAATACCCCAGCAATTGTTGGATTCCAGGATGGGAAATTATAATCAACCCCTGTCCCCAGCTGCACCACACCAACTTAAGTATAGCTACAAACTGAGCATTGTCTGTTTTCCCAATGGACCAGATCCCCTGTAAAGACAACTAAAATCAAAAAGGTGAAGTACCATATCAACAGGTAGGCCCTACATTTTGAAACAATTCCACAATTCTGCAGACCCCTAACCTGCCAGACTGCCTTGACAAAGCTTCCTTTAGTCTGAGCCCATTGACATACAATATATTAGGAGGGCAGGTGGGAAAATGTCTCCTCTCATCCACAGCGCCGGAATGATCTCCAAGCAATTCCCAAAGATCCTACTTCTGTGGCTCCTCTCTGCCACTTGACCACCGAACTCCAATTAGATAACGTCTCTTGCTCCTACACTGCCCTCTTACATTTTAATTCTGTCTTAAGACTTGTCCTCCCCCATTCATGCAGCGCCTTCGTTTTATTCCTCTGTTTCTGTGTTTCCAGTTTTAACAGTGAAGTGGAAAACCTCTGGACATGGCCCACCCCAAAATTGGAGAGGGCATCAATGCTTGAAACTTACACCAATAAGCCAATTTAAAACTATCAATTTACATTTTTTTAAAAGTGGTTCAAAGGCTTGGCTTCTGAAGGTGATTGACCTTTTTCAACACAAACCAAGCAGGACCTGGAACTCTGATGCAGAAATAAAGGCTAAACAGCTCACAGCATTACAGCAGCCTTATGAAAATACCCACTGTAAGGATTAGAGAATACTACATACACCTTGTTTACTCAAGATATACAAAGTGTTAAAGCAGTCCTAACAAACCACTAACAGCTTGTGTAAAGGCAGTGCACAGACACCCAATGAGGTTTCACTGTGGATAGTGCTCCTTTATTATGCAATCCAATAGACACTGTGGACAATGTAATGGCAACTTAGGTTGATGGAATTCAATGAAGACTTACGGAGTTATTGTTAAACCGCATTCTTCTGACTCCAGTTTGTGAATTGAATTTCTTTGCAACTGTAAGCTGGCATGTCCAATTTATTTTAAAATGTACCAGAAAGATTTTGCTAAAGACAACCCACTCTGATACATAGGACATGTATGAAATGTTTGTGGATGTTTCATACATGCCTTCTTTCATCCACTGCTCCAATATGACAGCCATGGGCTGCTGTACTCTTACTATGCTTCTCAGCACATCCTTTGTATCAGGATGTCACATTGGTTGCATTGTATCCCAGGCACAATGAAAATGCCCATTTGACTAGCTCTGCCCGTTGTCTGATTCAAATATTTGAAATCCAATGCTAGTATGTGCTGTTGGAGGAAACATGCTATCTGCTTTGTTTTCATAGGCCAACAAAACAGGAGAAGGACTAACGCTTTGAATCTTCTGTCTTTTTCAGTATCTACTGAACGCACTCCTTCATATAGTTAATTTGCTGAATTTAGGTACAAATGTTTAAATCTGGTCAGAAGAGAGAAAAATAAATGTAAAATATATAACAGTTTATAAATGCTGAGCTTTGGTGTAGCCCCTTCCCCCTGCACCATGCTACACTAGTCACTGGCCCACTTGTTCCATTATGGTACATGGCTCTGTGATCTGCTTTACAGCACACTGAACAATACAGATATTTATCTGTAAACACATATATAAGATCGTAAAGGGAAGGTAAGCAGCAAACATTTTGTATGTAATTGTATTTAAATAAACCTCCTATCTGACAGAAGTGACATCTTCATATGAGTTTTTTAGTTAGTAAAGCCATATAAATGTCCTCATTATTATTTGGCTTTATGTCAGGAAACTTTTGGCCAGGTTCCTGGAATAAATTAATAATAATAAGCCCAGAGAAAGATTCATACAGTGCTTCCCAGGCAATGTCACATAACTGAGTTATAATCATTGGCGACTGCTGTCTGACAAGACACATGGCATCACTGGTTCACACTGGCGACTGAAAGCATTTACACTAAAAGCAGGCAATTCTAGTAACACTAATTATCAGTAATAAACAAATAATATTGTCTTGCATTTCAAATTAAGCTAAAACGCTGAATATAATGTAAGGGGGTGTTAGGGTTGTTCCATAATAGTGAACAATTATGTAATTTAAGCTGTTCTCAGGCGCAGATGAAACCCAGTTGTTTGATTGGATGATGTGAGTCAGTGAACGTACAGTATGTGATGCAGAGCTGATTTAAATCTTAACTCCGGGCAGGGCTAAAAAAGAGAAAATGTGTCTCCCCCACCAAATGAGGAATATATTGCTTCTGTACAGCAGCCGAAGGCACCCGAGTGGCTCAGCCAAGCCGAACGCATATGCTTCTGGTCGGCTGAGCCGTAGTCACAGCCGAAGTGGGAAGAAAGGTCGGCTGACACAGACCGTTTTTTCACTGCAAATGAAAACAACTGGGCAGAACCAGCCATGATGTCACGGCTAGCTCCACCCAGTTGTTGTTCTTCATTGATAGCCCAGCGTCCTCCAAGACACTGAGCTGTCATTAAGTGATAACAACTTGTTTTCATTTGTGAGGGACCTGCGGGAAGACTCTGGCAGGTGCCGGTGAAAGGTAAATAGTTGGGCAAAGCTAGCAGTGATGTCACCGCTTGCTCCGCCCAATTGTTTATATTTTGCCGTTATCTGTCAGAATCTTCCTTCTGCGGCAGGAGATCACCGCGTGTGGTCGGGTCAGTGGGAATCTGTTTTTTATTTATTTCACTGAGTCATCGTGGACAACGCTGGATGTCACGATTGACCTATTACGCAGTTTAATTCATTTTTGGGGATTTTTTTTAAATAAAAGGAATTGTCCAAATTCCTTCTTGCGTTTTTTTTTCCATTACGAGATTTCTTCAAAAGCATGGGCTCTTTATTTTAATTTTGCTTTAACCCTTTAGTGAATGGGTAGGGGTACAAGTACCCCTTACTCATTCACAAGGGGGGGGGGGCAGATCTGGTACCTGCTTTATTAAAGTGGTACCGTAATGCAAATAAGCCCCACTGTACGCAGACCCCCACAACCAACGCCCAAGGGCTTGTAGGGAAGAAGCCCTTGTCCCCATGGGCACGGGGACAAGGTGCTTTTCCAGCGGGGGGACCCTGGAAAAGCACCCTCCCAGTGCCTAGGGCATGTGGCCTGGTATAGCAGGGAGGGGGGGCACTTGTTCCCCCCTCCCCTTTCCTGTCCGGCCAGACCTGTGCTCGGATCAAGGGTCTTTTTTTTTTAACGTCGGGTCCCTCGTAACTTTGCCACAAGACCTAAAGGGTCTGGTATGGTTTGGGAGGGGGACCCCACACTGTTTTTATTTTATTTTCTTTACATTTATAATTTTCTTACCATTTCTTTTTTACATCTCTTTAAATACATTTCTATAATTTTTTTTCTTTTGTTTAAATTTTTTTTTTTATTCTGCTTGCCACCTTGGAGGTAGCTAACAGAATAGCCGAGCTGAATGCTGCTCGCCGGCATTCGGCTATTCACTCACTGCCGTTTGGCCCTTGTAAGATGTACTTAGTAAGTGACCCTCTTAAAGTTGTGTTGCCATCAAAAAGGGGTTAATGAGTTCATATTTGATTTGTTTGTTCCCTTTAATGGTATAGCGCACCTGATTTATATTATGGGATACTTTGATAACTGTATTTTTTGTGTTTGTTTTAATTGTAATGGAGATGTGTTTCTACGGACGCTCAGTCTAATTTGTCCACCCTATTATGACATGTGTATGCAATGATTTTTGAAGTTTGTAGCTAGATTGCTATTTCAATCAAATATAAAAGGAAGACATGCCTTTTGTTTTATACCATGAAAGCAGCAACCATTTTCTACACTAATTCTAGCTGGCCTCTGCCGATGTCTATATGTACACAATAAACCGTTTATATGTTAGCATGGCACTCATACATTTCAAAAGAGCTATATACAGCACACCATGGAACTGAAAGTGAAAAGGGCTTTCTTATACTACATTGGGATGAAATGAATGCATACATGTTGTGATTTAGTTTCTACATATTCCTATTTTGTTTCATTGTGTAACATTTAACTAGCATAATTAAAAGGATGTTTTTTTTAAACTCTTTTGCAATACTTATATATGGATGTGTCTTCACATCTCATTTAACATCAGTTTCGCTATTTATGTTTTTTTATTATTTTTTCTGTTCATTTCTTTAGAAAATGTCAGTGTTTTTGACCTTCATCGGGAATATGTTTTGCTCGTGGGGCAATTTGCTAAATAAGTACTTTTCTCAGAAGCTTATCTTCATGTCAAATGGCTGTTCAAATTCAGGGTGAGTCTTTTTTTATTTCTCTGCTCCTGATTGGGAAATTGAATTCTACGCAGGTTAGGGTAAAAAGGGTTCCTCAAAGCAGAACTCTGGGCAAACGTGTTCTTAACTCTTGCAGTGGGGCTACCCCATGCACTGCAAGGGTTAAGTGCTCATTTTTGTCCAGGTGCTAAAAAAAAATGTTTTCCTCACCTGAACTACAGAGCTGGCTGGCTTCTACTCTGGACACTCAAAAAAAACCCTCTCCCCTTCTGCTGCAGCATGTCTATGAGCAAGCCAGCTCCAAGGATTGGGTGAGAATAACTTTTTTTTTTAGCACCAGACAAATACGTGCACTTGATTCTTGCAGTGTGAGGATAGGCCCATTAACCAGGAAGTAATTGGGCAATCTAACAATCACCTCCTCTCTAACCGGGCTGTCACTCCCCAGTGAGGTGTTACCTCTTGCCATGTGTAGCAGTGACTGCCACACAGCACCCTGCTACATACTTATTTAGCTTTTATTGCCTATTCCTCTTAAGCCTAATGCCAGGAGGGTGATTTTTTTAGCAGAGATGGCTGGGTTCACACCTAGGCATACGGAATATGTGTGTTTGTCACGCGTTTCGTGCCGCGGATTTTATTTACTGTGATTTGACAAACGCGCGCTGTAAAACGCCCAGGTGGGAACCACGCCCATAGGCAATTATTGGTTTTCACATGTTGAGCGCTTCACAGTGAGCGCCCAGGTGTGAACCAGGCCTAAAGTCAGCGATTATTAGGTATTTGCAACTAAGGATTAGTGATGAGCCAAAACCCCCGTGTTCGGTTCTAACTCGAACTTTCGAACATGGAAAAAGTTCTAACTCGAACTTAGAACTCAATGCAAGTCTATGGGGGTAGAACTCAGAAATTTAAATGTCCCCATTTTGAAGCTTTATATGCAATTTATTGGCCATAAAAAGTGTATGGGGATCCGGGTACTGCCCTGGGGGACATGTATCAATGAAAAAAACACTTTTAAAAAA
Organism: Nanorana parkeri; assembly: GCF_000935625.1. Taxonomy (NCBI): domain Eukaryota; kingdom Metazoa; phylum Chordata; class Amphibia; order Anura; family Dicroglossidae; genus Nanorana; species Nanorana parkeri. The sequence goes on along the minus strand of NW_017308753.1, from coordinate 83,801 downwards.
TGCAATTTTTAAAGGAGCAGTGATTTAACATCACTTAAAATGAAACATTAAAAATGAAAAATTCCTTTAAATATGGTGCCTGGGGGGTCCCCTTTCACTGACCGTAAAGTGGCACATCTGTATGATGTATAGAACCTGCTGAAGCAAAAATGACATTTATATACATTTTATTGATATTTATATAGAACTCTAATATATACAGAAGTCTGATTTTTATATATATATATATAATCAGACTTCTGTGTATATATATATGTTATAAGTCTATTATAACTCTCTATAACTATCTATAAATCTGCTGACTGTAACTAACTATACTAGAACCCTCTCTATCTCCTACAGCACACTACATGGGGCCGCGGTGTCAGCAGCCTTATATAGTGTGCTGCAGGGACTTAGCTGTGAGACATGATTGGGCAGAGTCATCGTGACTCTGCCCAATCATGGCTCTACATTTGTACTGAGCCCTGATTGGCACAGTCTTGCACCTGACCTGCGGTCAGGTGCAGGACTGTAGCCAATTACCGTTTTCGGACGGTGCAGTGCATTGTGGGATGTGCCGGGGTCGAACAGACCGCGGACATCCCATAATGTTCGGCGTTCGGCGAACGCTAGAACATGCAATGTTCGAGTCGAACCTATGGTCGACTCGAACATGCAGCCCATCCTTACTAAGGATGCACCGATACCGTTTTTTCAGTATCAAATACGGGTACCTATATTTTTATTCCAGTACTCGCCAATACCGATACCACAAGTCCCATTAAGGAAGCAAGGAGGCATGTCATGAATTGCCACCTAGATTCCTGATTAGCCGGGAAGCCAGGCAGCATGTCAAGACTCGCCACCCAGCTTCCCGATTAGCAGGCAAGCCGTCTCCATGCTTCCACGTCACCAGGTGATCAGGGAGCATGTAGCCGGCTTTCTGGCCAATCAGGCAGCCGGGGGGTGGGTAATGACTCGCTGTCCGGCTTCCCAGCCAATGATGCCGGCTTCCCAGCCAATCAGAAAGCTGGGCAGCATGTACTGACTCGCTGCCAAGCTTCCTGATACCGAAAGTTTGGCTATCAGGCTAAGCATCGGAGCATTTGGGCAAGTATGAGTACTCGCCCAAATACTTGGTATCGGCACTGATGCCAATACTAGTATCGGTATTGGTGCATCCCTATTTGCAACTAGCGATTTCAATGCTAGAATCACTGATGTTTTATTTTTACTAGTGCATTGGGCTGTGCTCAGCTACAAATCACTTTCATTCAGCCATTTGTAGCTAAGCCACAGAGGTAAATGAAGAGCAATTGTCACTGGCAATTATGCCACCAACATGAAAACGTTGCTGAAACTTGATCACTTGGTGACAGAGTGACAAATCGTTTAAAAAAAATTGAAGAGTTAGTGATTCATAGAAATTGATTATAATTTTTTTTATGGCATCAGCCTTTGTCTGATAGTTGCTTGCCTGTCAACTGTCTGACCTTACAATGGCCACTTACAAACTGGGAGAGTTGACATAATAACAAATGGCAAACGTCAGGCGACCCGTCGCCCTGTGACTCAAGCGGTGCAGTCTAAAGCAGGCCATACACTGGTAGATTTCCATACCACCTTTGCTGGCCACCTTTTCCAGTGCAGACCCAATGCACAAACAAGGCAATTTGTCTTGTTTAAAATAAGCCCGGTTTAGACGACTGCTTTGCGCAATGCACTGCTCTGTGACTGTAGAACTGAATGAAATGTCGCTTGTGAGATTTCAAATAAAGTTCCAACAAAAAAAAAGTTTGTGCGGGATCAGCGCATGAACCCTGTTTCTGTCAGCGCACACCAGTGGCCGAGCATTTGGCACAGCTTGCGGTGTCAATAGGCCTTTAGGAAGAAGTAAAACTTTATTTTTCACATTGTTACTGATTTTAATATGAGCAACCTGTCAGTAAGATAATTGACTAAATTCACAAAGCTAACACAGCAGGATGAGGATCCCTAACTTTCAACTGAGAACCAATGAGAATTAAAACACACAATCACATGGATGAAAATAAAGATCCTTATCCTTGTGTTAAAGCTTTTTATATTGAGTTTAATATCAAAATGCAGAAGTGCCCATTGTGGGGATCAATTACATTGTGCATCACAGCTAGTTGTGATTAGAACAAAGAAAACCTGAAATGTGTCACCGACAGACGATTGTTGCTATTTCAGTATGACAGTTGGGCTGGAGCTTTCAAATACAAAAAGTGAGCACAGGTACAATCCATAGGTATTTGTACAGGCTATTTCACAGAGTTCTGAGACTTGCCTGACGTTTGGTTATAGCTGCCTAAAAGAAGACAAGTTCTTTTGTACAACTAAACATGGAATATTCTACCAATATGGGGAGTATGCACGAAAAGCTTACACTATAGTTAAAGACTAAACATCAATAACAGTTAGTTTAGCAATTTAATCCAATCTGTTATATAAAGGGTACCAAAAAAAAAAATCTGAATTATAATGTATTATTTTTTGATTAAACAAACTAAAACCTATGTTTTATTTAATTTAATTCCAAATAGGAACCTTGCTTTGATGCCAGTTTGCTTGAAGGATATCTGGCTATTATAAACCACAAACCTCAGTGTTCCATTTTCCCCCAGTCGCTCTATCATTTATCATTGGAGCTTATGGCTGTCAATTTTCTCTATTAAAGACAACATAATCCTTGCAAATATAATTTATTCATCTCCACTAATTACTAATTGAGAGGTGGAGGGAAAGGTGTTCCAAATCCCCAGAGAGGGGACAGCATCTTCAGCCCCCAGAGAGAGTCTGACTTAACTAATTAGCATTACAGATCACTCAGAATAACTGCGGATGACGTACCCCAGCTACAAATGATCAGTGATGTAGCTAGCCAAAGAAGATGGAATTGGTAATGCCAACTGAAAGGGATAACTTTGTTAAATGTCACATGGTACACCTGGGCCTAGTGTTTATTTATATACAGTATATAGAATGATGCCTTCTGGCTTCTTGTGGTCATAATATAATGTCCTATGTGCACACACAGCAAGCATGAAAATGTTGCCTTTAAAGTATACCTAGAGCCAAATTCTTTTTTATTTCATTTTAGATGGAGCCACTGAGTTTGTTTGGGTCCCCCTGGTCCAGTGGCTACGCGCTCTATCCCGGGACCCCGACAAACATTGAAACACCAGTAACCATTGAAAGGGTTTTTTTACAACAAGGAAATACCCTTTTAAAAAAGCTTGGGTCTAACAAAATACAATAAAGGCAGTTTTAGGTATTCACTCACAGGTTGAATGACACCATAACACACAATTTACTGTAAAGAAGAATGGCCTAGCTAATATTTTCAAGCCCTGACTACACCACTGGCCAGTGGAAGATTTAGCTACAGTTTTACCAGCATAGGGGCCCTTTAACTCTCTAGATGGAGCACTCACTCTCTAACCTGAGAGTATTTGTAGTCCACAGAGATCGTAAATGACCCAGTCCCCCAAAGGCAGAATTCTGTTCCCCAGAAAGGGTCCTCCCAGGCACAGTCTGTTCCCTGATGGCTGCTCCTAAAGTCTGGATAGAAGCACAGTGAAGATAGGCCGTAGCTTCTGGGTTAGAGTCTCTCAGTGAGGCCAGGCGAAAAGCAGATGTAAGGCTCTGGGCCCCCCTCTCATGCTTGCACCTCCTTCCTTGGTGGTTCAGTCTTATATTTCTCTTCCACAGTAGCTCCGTGTGGTCAGTCTCTCTCTCCTCTTGAGTCAGTAGTTTTACCCTGCTTGACAGCTTTGCCCCTCAGCTCACACAGCAGCAGCTTCTGGCAGGCAGTCTCTTCTGCAGCAGCTTCACTGTCTATGGCTTAATACAGCCCCAAAAGTCTTATGGCTTCCTCCTCTCTCCCTGGTCCCATCACAGGCTTTCCATTTTTCCAGTGGACTAAAATCCAAGACTGTGGCAGCGACCAGTCAGAGTCCTGGTTTCTCTTGGACTCCGCCAAGATGGCTGCTGTTCTTCTTGTGCTGGGGACACTTTCCCCTCAGTCAAGTGTGCCAGTGAGTGGGGCCAAGGTCCAGTCATCCAATCAGCATCATCCTTCTCCTCCTCTCCCTGCATTCTGTCAGTCACTTTGCCATATGTGTTCCATGGTAAGGATTTCCCTTCAGTTGCTGTCCTATAGACAGAACAAGATGGGTAATCCCCTCTTAGAGAGTTGTTGCCAGAAATGTATCCCCATGAGAACTTATTTTCTATGCCTGTTCTGGTGACTACTAAAAAATTTTGATTATTGGATCAGCCCCAGTGACAACAGTCAGCAGAACAAATAGAGAGAGTGAATCTCCCTAGCGAGGAACACAGGCAGCAGAGTCCTATATCAGTGAAATAAACATATAAGCTACATCTTTGGGAAGCAAGACACTTCAATGTATTACCACACTATCCTGTTTTAGTTCAGTTCAGAAAATTATTCCAAAAACATACTTTTAATAAATCCATTCACAATATGTGTTTCTGTAAGCTGTGATTACTACAGAAAGCAATTTCTATTTCAGTATTTCAACACTGAGTTATTACATTTATTTTTAACAATAAAGTAAAAGAGCATGAAGATTTAAAACGTTCCATTGTAAGAGTTCTCCACTGCAATGTGAAGGACAGACTTATATAGTAGTGTCAAATTTTTTGTACTGTAATTGTCTGTGCTCCTTGGTGTGGCAGCAAGCAACTATTATAATGGAAGCCCTGCTATTGCTCAAGACAGTTTTCACTGCTGCAGAGTCATTTATCACTTGACCATCCTCGTAGGGAGAATGTCTATCTTCAGCAATATGTTGAAAGTGACCTATTCAAAAGAAATGTTTCAAATGTATATGCTCTCTTGACACATTGCTGAAAAAAGCAGTGGACAGAATGTGCAAATGAGTGTAGTTTTTGGGCCCAGCAACATCAGAGGGTTTTGTGGCAGAGTGGGAGTTTCAGCGACCTATTGCCTCAAATGTCTCTGTGTGGGTGCGTTTAAAAAAACGTCAGGAGGCAGACATCAGTAGACACTGGCCAATGGAACACTTCCATCCTTTGTACAACCTTTTGGACATACTTCACCGCAACCAGGTTTAGCAGAACACTTAAAGGAGAACTATGGGGTCAGTGTTTTTCCCCATAGTTCTCCTTAGGGTAACGGGAGGACACAAACTAGCGTCCTCCCGTTACCCTAAGCTCAGTATACCGCGAGCTACAGCTCGCTGTATACTGAGACGCCGCAGCCGGAGCGGATCCCGACTTAGATGACGGGATCTGCCCAGCTGCGTGAGTGATAGCTTTTGTTTGCTTTTCTGTGAAGACATTGCTTACAACCTTGGACATCGTAGCCAACATATTCACAGGCTTGGATGCATAGGGGTCTATTCACGAAGCTGCCGAGGGCAGCCGAGTGAATGACCGATCTGAAGTGAGCTGAACACTGTTCGGCTATTCACTTCAGGCTGGTACGGCTAATTTCAGCCGTACGTCGGCTGAAATCAGACGTACATCGTCTTGCTTCGTGTGGCTTCGGGTCGGCCGAACATGCTCAGCATGTTTGGCCGACCCGAAGTGCAGAAGGAGTTCGACTCAGCCGATCCAACATCTGGATCGGCTGAGCCGAACCTCCGGCAGGCTACTCACTGCTGTTCGGGCTATTCTGAAAGATGCCGAACAGCAGTGAGTGAATAGTCGAATGCCGCCGAGCGGCATTTGGCTCGGCTGTTCTGCTCGGTCCCTCTCTGCTGATGGACCTGATGGGGAACTGCAGCAGAGGGCGGGTACAATGCTAGTTTACTATTGGCTATTGCAAATTGAAATAGCCAATAGTAATGTCCCAATGCTTTTCAATGGGAATTTTTTTTTTTTTTTCTGACCGATCGTGTCAGAATAAAGAAAAAAAGGACACAGTGTTTCTCTCCTTGGCGGCCGGGAGCAGGAGACTCCCGGGGCACCAGGGAGAGTTAGCTGTTTGGAGATCAGTGTCCCTGGTTAGCAGGTAACCAGGGACGCTGATCTCACTGCAAGTGGCCGGAGCCAGCCGTAAGATCACGGCTGGCTCC